>NC_085137.1:86675524-86700524 GCF_035046485.1 Aedes albopictus | reverse complement strand
GAGATGCGTGGGTGGATCCCAGAAGGCCCTAAGTCGACAGAAACGTGTTTGTTTACGCAATGTTGTTGCGGCCTTTTTAATTGTTGGTCTTGAATTATCAATGTTTGGTTGAAAATTATTTTCAACACTTTATTATCAGTATAAAGGCATTCTATGGTCGAAATTTATGCCGTTTTTCTTTTTGACCCAGTTCCAACCTGGGTTGGAACTGGATGAGATCACAGTTTCAACCCCAACCCGATTTTGGTTTCGCTTGTACTAAAGTTTGTTTGAGTTTGTTTGTTTACACATTTTCCGCCAATCCAGTTCCAACCCAGGTTCAAAAAGAAAAACGGCATTAAAAACAATACCTAATAATGAATATCAAATCAAGCAGACGGACAAGCTGCAAACTGATGCGACTAACATTTCTGGTGACAAAATAGATTTCCCGAGTTTTTCTTGACTTGTTGAGCCTATATAATGACTTGACTGTGCCGATTAGCCTTTCTAGCCAGTAGTTTTCCGACAAAATAAGTTTTGAGATTTGCCAATACACGACTACAGTACACGATAAATACCTGCTGCTGACAGCCGAGTTACTAGGAGATACACAGTTGTTGATGATATTCGCTCCACTACTGCTAATCGTCGACGCTGATGACGTAGTCATTACGTGATTATTCTCGATACCGGACGACGCTGACGTGAGCGCTCCTCCGTGTGGTAGTGGTATGGAATTTTGGCCAGGAACCTGTTGGGGCAGCTGCTGGGATTGCTGTGGCGTGGGTTGTGGGGGTACATTACCTCCGGCCACCACAGTCGCAGCATTCGTTAGCAGACTGGACGCCAGGTTGGTCTGTTGCTGCTGCTGTTGTTGCTGCGCCTGTTGCAACTGTTGACTAAGCGTAGGTTGAGATGCATTAACAATCTGACTGAGGTTGCTCACTGCCGCACCGGATGCATTAGGTGCTACAACTGTGGACGATTGACCGCCACTCGGAACCGACGACGTCGTCGACGAAGATGTGACACTGGACTGGTGTATCGTGCCATTTTCTACAAAGGAGAAATCCGATAAGGCTAAGTTGACTAAACCGTGCTTCATTTCAATCTCACTGGGATGTTGTTTCGCTACAGCTGCAAATGCCGGACCAATAATAGTCTGTATGTGACCACCGGGTGGTGCCTGCGGAGCTACAATACCGCTAATATTAGGTACCACCGCTCCGGCTACCACTGCCGCTGCATTCGCGTGGTTTTTACTCGGTGTTGAACTTATCAAACCCGGCTTACTACTGGACGTATTGTTGGTACTACTGCTGTTACTCACAGCAATGCTTCCGGCAGGGGCTGACAACGCGCTGATGTCCACTTTGTTTGGCCGGATTGCCGTTGGTTTCACCGGCTAGAAAAAATAGCAATTGTTTAGTAAGGAAATGAACTTAGTCAAATTAGAAACTAATTGCATAATTTCCCAAATATTCATAACTCACCGTAATTTTCACATCTTTCGGCCGTTTATCACCACTGCCGTCGACGACAGCAATTGTTGCATCACTGCTGTGGTTGTGCATCGTTGACGCACTGCAGTTCATCACAGGCGATTGCGACGGGCTCGTTCCGGAGATTAAGCTGCTGGGAGATCCTGCGGTTTCGTTACTGTTATTGCTTTCCGTGCCTCCTGGACCCATACCTGCTAAAGGAAGAACTAGAACCCGTAAAGTAAATGAATTTCCACCCTAGGTGAGACCAACGCTCAAACTTTCATTCTCACCGGATATTTCCACTTCATCCAACCCGATGATGTCGTCGTAGATGTACTCGTTCTCTTCGAAATCCGGTTCCTGCGAGGAATCGATGTAGTACTCCACGTCTTCCTTGATCTTTTTGATCTGCTCCACCTCCACACCGTCGTTATCCAACATTCGGAGTAACGTTTCCAGCTTGGTCACGTGGAACTTGTGCCTCTCCAGCTTTCCCTTCAGCTCATCCATTTTCTCCTGCTTGTCCTTGTCGAGCTTTTTCTTCTTCCCCGCTATCAGCGATTCGACCTCGCATTCAAACTGGTCGATCTGAATCTGCAGAGAGCTGATGGACGACGTAAGCCAACTGCTAATCTCCTCTTTTTCTCGCTGCGCGGGGTCCATCTTTTGGGCAGCCCCAAGACCTTCCTTGGAGTATGCTTTCGTTTTCGTTTCCCGCTCCACCACTTTGAAGCGTTCCATTTGCTGCGGAAAGAGCGATCAATTAGAATAGATTTCGGAGTCGGACGCTTCTAACTACGGCCACTTACAGTCTCTATGAGCCGTCGATTCTCCAGCAACGCACTCTTGTCTTTGATCTCGCCGGATGCGATCCATGATTTGATCTGATCACGTAACCTCTGCAGTTTCTTGATTTCCTTTTTGAGATCGGCTTCATATTTTTCCTGAAAAAGATGAAACAACGTTACAGCCATTATAGCAGAATATTACTACGATTTAAATTGCCTTCTGATTGCTGTTCGTAGCATTGTGTACTTTCTGCCAAATATCCTCGAACGTTTCTACACCTTCAGTGACCTTCTTAAGACACCGATCGATTTCACCTGCAAGATGGAAGGGAAATATAATAGTTAGAAATAGGGCTGTGCATTTATCGATATTATCGATAATATCGATATTATCGGATCAAATTTATCGATACGATATCCGATATTGCTCAAACCGATATAAAACGATAACGATAAAGGCTAACTATTCCCGATATTTCTGATAAATTTAAATGTTAAGGTCAGACTTTGTAATAGTTTAATTTTAATTTTAATAAGTTTCATTATTTTAGCAACATCGTTGATCCCATATGTTCACTTGTAACATATGTTTTATTAAAAAGGCACACATATTCGTCATTTTTGTGTTTGTTGCCTTTTAATAAAGTTATCGGATATCGATACGATATCGATAATTTGGAATCCGATATATCGCCGATACCGATATGAGATGAATTGCGTATCGCCGATACCGATAAACCGCCACGATGCACAGCCCTAGTTAGAAATCTACGTGGGAACATAGTTGTAAGCAGGGCCGGATCTAAGGGGGGGCCGGGGGGGCCCGGGCCTCCACATTTTAGGGGCCCCCACAGAAACCATTTTTGGTTCAAGTACTACTCAAAAACAAAGAAAAACTGTATTGCTCATCGCATTTGTACCTCCGAGGGGCCTTCACAACCGCTCGGGCCCCCACAATCCTTGATCCGGGCCTGGTTGTAAGGTACACCGGGACAAGTTGAAACGGGTGGGACAAGTTGAAACGCGATGTTATGAAATAGATTTCAAAACAATTGGGATATTTAAAACGTGTCTTACTGCATCACTAAGTTTTCAAACGAATCATTGACTTTTTGCTTTTCAATGATTGTTTGCCTCGCATTTTTGAAGTGATAAAAAATTGTCAATTCTGCAGCGACGCAGCAGAAAAAGTATCATCGCAATTACTGCGAGTGAGCATATAGGATGATACTTTTCCATACGAATATTCACTTTGGTGGCAGAGAATTATCACTTTGAAATTTTGAGGCTCATATCCAACATGGCTGACGATGCTGATGATGCCGTAAAAAGCCTTAACCTTCACTAAAAGATTGTTTGAATCAAAAACTATGTGCTATGGCAATCAAATTGTTTATCGTCATTAGAAAACATCATGTTAATCCGGCGTTGACATCAGAAATACAAAAAATATGTGGGTTATCATACAAAAAAAATCTTATATCTTATCCTTTGTTTTGACGCGGTAACTGCGAGAAAAGTTTGCAAAATTAATGATCCATTAAACTAATTCAAAGGGAGATTTATCAACGCGTGTCGACAACGACACCAGCAGAGAAATTCAGAAACGCATTGTGGCAGGAAATCGAGCTTACAATGGGCTACGCAGAACTCTACGATCGAATAAAGTTCGCCGTAACACGAAATTAACTATCTACAAAACGCTGATTAGACCGGTAGCCCTCTATGGGTACGAAGCATGGACTCTACGTGCAGAGCACCAACGCGCCCTTGGCGTTTTCGAACGGAAGGTGTTGCATACCATCTACGGCGGAGTGTAGATGGAAGACGGGACTTGAAAAAGGCGAATGAACCACGAGCTGCATCAGCTGCTGAGAGCAGCATCCATCATCCACACCGTGAAAATCGGGAGGCTACGGAGGGCGGTTCACGTCATCAGGAATCAGGATGTGGTGCGCGCAGCGAGCTAGGTGGGTCGATCAAGTGGAGGCGATTTGCGGACCCTTCGGAGAGAACTCGTACGTACAGCAGATGATACGCAGGCCTTAGTCCAGTGGTCCTCAGGCTTACTGTCTACGGGGGCCACAATTGAATTTTACAAGAAGGCTGCGGGCCGCAAGGCATTTAGGAATTTATTTTGATCAATTTTTCATAGTTTCAGGATTTAACTTCAACATACAAGTCATCCTTTATATCCTACAGAATAATGCATCAGAGTCAAAATAAAAAGAGACATATTATTTGGGCAGATGAAAATGATATTATTTGCAGATGAAAATGATTTTAGTTAACCATACTGAATTAAATTAGCTTTTTGTTTTCTTGTATCTTTTGCTTGGGAATTATTTCTTTACTTCTTAAAAGGGCTTTGATAAAAATGTTTGATTTTAGTTTTTACTATCTTTCTACACACTTAAAACAGAATGCCGAGACGGCTGTGCAAATCTCGTTTAAAGTTCGTTTGCTGAAATGTCGGCTAAACGCTTGACGTTTTATGTTAGATGCTAGCGGTACCCATGGGCGCTGCTATGAATAAACTTGACTTTTAGCTGATATCTCAGTTAAATTGCGATTGCCGAGCGCTCGGCGGTGCGAATCTCGACAAAAGAATAAAAATTTGCCGAGCTTAACTTAGTGTGTAATATATCAGGCCAAACATGTCTAAAGGTCCAATCTGCAAAAGAGAGGCTCTCTTTGGTTTCCCTCTCTCTCGTTAATATCTCAGCTGTTTATTTGTATTATGATTGTCTTCTTGCATTGAACGATGGTCAAAACAATCGTCTTTTGATTTGTTCTGCAAAAATAGTTGAAAAGTGTACCATTACATTACAATAATTGAAAGAGAAAGTGAACAAAAAGAGCCTCTCAAATGCAGATAGGACCTATTGAAATGTTTGGCCTGATATTTCAAAATCAGATCGCGGGCTGCACTAAACCTTCTCGAGGGCCGCATGCGGCCCGCGGGCCGCAGTTTGGTGACCACTGGTCTAAGTAATAAGAGTCCTGGGATATATGAGTTTCAATTTCGTAGGTGTTACGTCTGTTTGTCGGTGATTCTTGTTATATCAAAAATAGATGTAACACTGACGTAATATCCATTTCATACATTTCAAGATCCTAACTATTTAGACAGTTGGCGTCCTCGACAAAATTGTTTGGCTGGTCAAGAACTTTCAATTGATGGGCCGTATGATTTCAAATCCTTCCACTAGGAGGCGCTAGAGGGCATACGCATTTTTAGTTTTACTTATCTCAGGATCGTGATTAATTGGAAAGATGCTTGCTTCATTAAAGTTGTTTGGTGGATCAAGGACTTCAGTTAAATAGCCGTATGGTATTAATTTCTGCCACACAGTGGTGGTGGTTGCAAATTTTCAAAAGCATGCCAATTGCATTAATTACCCAAAACACATTCAACAAGCCGTAACTTTATATAAAATATATCAAAAATTCTCAAATTTTGACTGATAGTTCCTCATCTTGTTATCTGAAATTTCTACAAATATGGACTTGATTGGTTAGCTCTACACAAATATGGAGCGCTTTAGGCAGAATCATATTTTTGACTGGTGTTCTATTAACTCTTATATCTTTGGAATTTTGAAAGTTAAGAATTATATATTGATCTTTGATTACTATTTGATTTGAATACAATGTGTCCAAAGTGAAAAAAGCTGTAGCTTGTAGAATACTTTTCAAGAAATTCTAATCCCTTTACTGCTTTTGCAAAATAGAAACTAACGTCTTCTAGTGGCAATATATCGCATCTATTGGTAAATCAACCGCAAGTCCTTTACTTACCAAACAACTTTGCCGAAGAAATCGTATTTCTATGTAATAGGGATCCTGAGATGTATAAAATTTAAAATTTGTAAGTTCTCTAGCGCCGCCTGTTGATGGAACTTTAAATTCAACTATCAATCAACTGTAAGTCTTTGACCAACTTAATAACTTTGTAATTTCGTAAGTGTTCCGTCTGTTGGCTACTGATATCACAGAAATGTTTGGTTTGAGTGGTATTTGATTACGATTAAAAAAAAATACAATGTCACAGTACAATTGGCCTCCTAAAGTGAGGTTAAGTTTTGTGAAATCCCATTTCGTATTTTAGTGATTGAGTCGTTTCAGATAAAATTCAATGTGGGATCGGGGTAGAAAAATTCATTTAATCGATAAATTTACCAAAAAACTAATGATTAAACTGATGGGGAACTGGTATTTCCCTTTCAAACTTCCAAATTTTCACGACATAACCTCAACTTTTAATCGCCAATTACATCGTAGATTTTGGTCAAACACCATCTCCCCCGTCCTTCAAAAGTCTACGTAGTTTATGAACGGGCAATGGTACGCAATTTATAAACGATATCTTGAAAAAGAGCTCATACACAACGAGAACGAAACTGTTTTGAATATAGAACTACGTTTGTCCAATTTAGAAGCCGTCCAAGCCAGAAAGATTTGGTCTTTTCCACAGAACTTTTTTTTCGTGACGTTACAACGCAAACTTCAACCAGATGAAACTCAGGCTTCCGTGAACCGATTTTCTTTCTCTTAGTCTCATTTGAAAGATCTATTCGAGTACAAAGAGAATACAAAATTTCAAATTTGTAACGTTTTCCGTTTTTGAATAAAATTTAAAAATGTTGATTTTTCATGACGTTACAACGCAATAAAAACCCATACTATGATCAGCCATATTTCAGAGTTGTAAAGTCTTCCGATTAAAAATCTTTTTATGCTAAAAAATCCACATACATTTATCTACAAATGATGGAAGACTTTTGAAAAATCAGTGTGTTGGTGTTTTAAATACGACAGTTTGGATGAAAAGTGTGTCTAAATGACTTAAAATCACGATTTTAATGTTAATCTTAATCGTCGTTCATTTTATATTTATTGTCATAATAATATCATATCGGTTACACTTTTGGATGACAAAAGTAATGTAGAATGTGATAAAAATGTCAAATATGCCATAACTCAACTTTGAAAAATTGGTATTGATGATACGGGGCCCGTAGAATGTGTCATTATCATTTGCCACAAAACGTTAAAAATAGTTGAAAATAGTGACTTTTCAACAGAAAAAAGTGACTTTAGTTGAAACACTTGAAAATAGTGACTTTTTAGTGACTGACTGGAAAATAGTGACGCTACCAGGCCTGCAAGAAGGGTAGTCCGGCTAGCTGTAATGTACGTCGTATCAAAGCTTGTGATAATCTTGTTTCTCACTGTAAGTAGAACAAATTTCGCCAAAATAATGAATCGCGATTGAGCCTACATCGAATATGACAACATTTCAGCCAAATTAAGAATTTAGGTATTTAGTTTAACGTTAGCATATAGTTATAAACTTTTCATTAGGTCAAGGAAGCAGGCATTACCGATTAAAACAAATGGATACAAATCGGTTAACTAGAAACCGAGTACCATATCGTCATACTTGGCAATTTTGTACGAAAAACAGCTGGTGGTCTTATTGTTTGTCGGACACTATACATCCGAATTAACAAAAAAAAAATCCTCAAATCAAATTAGGCGTTTATATTCAAGAGTACCTGAAGAATAAAAAAAAAATTGTGCTGCTTTTAGGAAAGGTATTTCCTAGTAACATTCTAAAGCATACACAAAACTAGATGCATTAGCATTCTAGTACGTAGATAAGCATTATAATACAAACAAGCAATAATTACACACTTATAGAATTCAACCTAGGCATCAATAATCACACACGAAAGACACAGGAATGATACTGTGCCAATTCCAGAAACATTGTAGAACAACTGCGGAAAACCAGCAGGAAAAAATAATTGATTTCGGTGGGAAGAAGGGCTTTCCTTCTATTCTTGACGACGTTGTTCTCACCTTGCAACTTTCGCGTCGCAGCCATGGCTATGTATACATCTGGTCGCAGGGATCAGGCATAATCTACGCATACAAAACAGGAACCTCCACTTGCTTCAGCTTACTGCCGGACACCGTCTACGATTGCGAAAATGTCGTGCGCTGACGTTTCCTCCAGCTTTCCACCCGGTGCGACCTGGACGAAAACTTGCAACAAAGGAAGATCGAGGTCAATCCCGGAACAGTGTTTCTCTTCCCTTTCACCACCCAATCTCTTCTGCGTAGTTTTTCCTATTGGATATCAGCAGTCGCTCTGACTTGTCCGAGCCGGAACACTGTGGTTCTCGTTCCGCCGGCCACTACAGGAGGTGCGCATCTACGACGGCCGAACAGCCGAATATTACCCAGTACGGATTACGGAGCGACCGAGCACCAAGAGTGAAGACGAGGGGATCAACTTTCAAGATGGCCGTGTGTACTGGACGAGGAACGATTTTCTTTCGGATTGCGTTCTTGTTTGGTACGCGGAATCGCGCGCGAGCACCGTCGGTTTTTCCTACTATTCGAGAGGGACTAGAACACGAACAATCCGCGGGCACCGAAACATTCGTAACAAACGGGAACCGAACGGATTAAAATGCCTTTTATTGCCACGGTATCCGATAACTTTTTTTTTCTCGTTCGCTTTTCGGGGACACTCTCTGACTGGTGGTGCGAAAACCTTCTGTGTGTGCTGCTGTTCGTGAGAGTTGATTGGACTTTTGTTTGGTGGTGTGTGTTGAATTTTGTGCAATCCGGTTGCGTGTTTTGTGATCGTGTGCAGCTGTCAAAAGATTGGCTGCGGCAGTATTTGGCAGCTGTCATTTGAAAACGTCGGAATATTTTTGATGGGAAATATTTTTCAAGCAAATCTTGCTAAACTCTTGAAAAAGTCCCACTGACGATAAAAATATAAAACTTGATTTTTATTTATTTATTTATCATATTAAGGCCTATCCTTATACGAGTTAACTGTTATGCGCTGCGGTCGAGCCATAGAGGAGAAAGGGGTTTGATGGAAAGTGGGGTGAAATAAAATATTTATTGGAGACGGTAGCTATTTACTTCGGGAACGTTCATAAATTACGTCACGCAAAAATTGCCCATTTTCTACCCCCCCCCCTTCCCCCTTATGTCACACTTTGTGTATGAGACCTCTGAAATTTTTGTATGGGTCGTCACACTTTGCTGAACCCCCCCCCCCTAAAAGCGTGACGTAATTTATGGACGTTCCCTTCGCAGGTTTTTCATTGTTTTGCAATACAGTTAGAGCCTTCAAAACATATGGGTTCCTTGGGAAAGTTTGTTCGGTATTGACGATTTCATGAATTTTTAGACTCCAGTGCAGTTTTGATTTAGTGAGATACAATTTGCACACTCACTAATATTAGTAGGCGTATGCTTGAAAATATTTGACGTTTTACCAACACAAGGGAGACGAGCTCACAGGCAATCTCCAGAGAAATTTGTTCTCGGGAAAGATTTTGCGGTTGGGTACGGTCTGACTACATCAGGTGTAAAACCAAGGAATAGGCCCCAGTGATATGCGCTGATAATTCATTCTAGATCGGGTTGAGTGAGGCAGCTAACAAGACCCAGATTTATTGTCTCGGATTAACCAGTTGGTTCTAGTTCACCCAGATTACAAGTGTTTTGTTACTCCCTAACCCATGAACCTTCCTGTTGACTTTAAATTACAGTTTCTGCCTTACGTGTCCTTCCATATCTGCGGACTTAAGGAATCCCCAGCTTCCTCTATCTGTAAAGAACCACTCAACGAACTTTCTTTCTGTAACAACTACCCCGATCCCTTCACTCTTTACAGCTGCTCCCAGAATTTTAAAGTTGTTTCTGGGTTCTCCAGATTCCTCTAGCTGGTCCCGAGCATCCAGATTTACTTCAGTTTACTCTAAGAAACCCCTTTTTCTGAAAACATGAGCATTTTTCGCCAGTTCTACTGCTATAATGTCGATGCGACGCCTATCAAAACATTCAAACTTCTCACACGTCGAGTCACAAAATCATAACAATGAGAAAAAAAGTTGTTGTCGGGGCAACCGCAAGGAAACGCAGGTGTTCAGTGAGGTGTGCAAATAATCACTGTGCAAATAATATTTGCACAATAGTCTAATAAATTTTGAGATGGTCAATAAATGGGGCACGTTCGATGTAGTACTGGATTTGTAGTAATGAGCTGGATTTATGGTGAGGACAATTCTCCGTTTCTGCTGTGTAATGGTGTAAAAAGCGTATGGGTATTATGATTCCTTGCTCAAACAGCAAAGTTTTGCTCAAACAGCATCAAATTAGACAAGGAATCAATACCCGCGCTTTTTGCTCCATTTCATTGCAGAAACCGGGGCAGAAACGAAGAATAGGAAGCAATTAGTGAAGTACTAGATTGAAAGTAGTGAGCTGGATTTTTGTATGGTGAGATGATCAGTTCTCCATTTCTGTAATGAAATGGTATAAACAGCGTGGGTTATATGGTTTCTTGCCTAATTTAATGCTGTTTGAGCAAAAGTTTGGGTAACTGGTGTTGTTGAAGTTGCAAGAAATAAATAATACAACAACACAGTTACCCAAACTATAGCTCAAATAGCATCAAATTAGTCAGGAAATCATACAACCCACGCTGTTTATACCATTTCATCACAGAAATGAAGAACTGATTATCTCACCATACAAAAATCCAGCTCACTACTTTCAATCTAGTACTTCACTGATTGTTTCCTATTGACCTTCTCACCATACTAAAATTCAGCTCATTACTACAAATCTAGTACTTCACCGATCTGTCCTATTGTCGAAAAACCGTAGAGGTAGAGCACATAAAAAAATCACGGGAATGGTCTATACCCACTCTGTTTGAACGATTTCATTACAGAAACGGAGTAATTGTTACCGCTCGTGTCCTATTGACATATTTATGAATCAGAATAAAAGCTAAACTGGTGAAACATGCAACAAAATGATAGGACTTAAAAAAATAACGGTTGATTAAACGAGCGCTAAATTTGACGTCGTTAAGGACGCGTAGTGCGTCATCAGCATCATTGAAATCTTGCTCGAAATTTCAAAGCTGATAAAACTCAGTCAGCGAAGTGCATATTTGTATGAAAATATATCATCTCATATGCTCAGTGATGATAGGGTATGTGTACCATTCCTTGGCCTAATTTGCAAGCCGCCTTGACAATTTTGCCCATAACTCATGAATTAATAGTACTAGAAATAATATGTTGACCTTATTACACACTCTAGGCAATGCATGTTTCACCAATTGGAAGTAAACTTACGTAAATATTCAAGAATTTACTTAATTAAGCTGAAAAGATTCGATGCCATGGTATGCAACGTTGGTCTATGGTACAAAAATTGGCCTATTAGTGGATACAACGTTGGCCTATTGCTTTCCATGCACTAGAACCACTTATTATCTCATTTTTTCAATATTTCTGCTGAAGTATTATCTCTGTTTATTCACCAATCTTACTTTCAAATTACATATTCGGAGCCAAATTTTCAAAAAACTATAAATAAATCACTTTAACTAAAATTCATTCTTAATCTAGTAACGAAAACAACGCAACCCTATTATTGTGTTATATTTTTACAGTCACCGTACACAAAATCTTTCTTCCTGTTCGTTCTTTCTGGTTCTTACGCAAGAAATGCTGTTGACGTCTTTTTATCGTTGTTTTTGACGTCATTTTACTGATGGGCCAAGATTTGGGTACATAGTGAAAAAAAATGTCCTCAATATTCGGCCCACATTCAATTTGTAAAATAGTTATTATTCGTTGAAAACAAATACACAAGTTCAAAATAGCGTCTTTAATCGTCGCATCAAATGTTCAGTTATTGAAAAGTCAATTCGAAATGTTCCAGAATCATGCCATTTATTATGTTTCCAGCTCAAAACCGAATTAGCGACATTTTTTCTTTGACTTCCGCTGCTTTTGCCTTGCGTTAAACACAATGTCGGAAGTGGGGCGCTGTATTGTACACCCGGTGCTCTATACAGCGCCCCACTTCCGACATTGTGTTTAACGCAAGGCAAAAGCAGCGGAAGTCAAAGAAAAAATGTCGCTAATTCGGTTTTGAACTGGAAACATAATATGATCATGTGTATAGACTACCCACTAAGCCGAAGAATCATGGCGTCTACAAAAGTTAAATAAAGTGACATTTTCATTCAATTTTAATGCTCCAAAGTGCTAAAATTGAAACGAAATGTTACAGTTGTTTGGCGCATAGCTTTTCCGATATTT
Source organism: Aedes albopictus (assembly GCF_035046485.1). Lineage (NCBI taxonomy): Eukaryota > Metazoa > Arthropoda > Insecta > Diptera > Culicidae > Aedes > Aedes albopictus. The sequence goes on along the minus strand of NC_085137.1, from coordinate 86,688,110 downwards.
AGTTATGCGTGTTTGTTTGAGTTTTTGGTTTACATTGAGATAGGCCGAACGAGGGGGCTATGCCAACGAAGCATCCCGATACCCTACTTTTTCTGCTGCTGCAGATTGCCCGTTTTTTATCACAAACGCGAGGCAAACAATCATTGAAAATTGAAAAGACAATGATCCATATGAAAATTCCTTGATGCACCAAGTCACCTTAACGTAACTCGTTAATGGTTTGAAAAATTACCTGAAACGTTAAATCGTTAAATATTATGTTTCCAGCTCAAAACCGAATTAGCGACATTTTTTCTTTGACTTCCGCTGCTTTTGCCTTGCGTTAAACACAATGTCGGAAGTGGGGCGCTGTATTGTACACCCGGTGCTCTATACAGCGCCCCACTTCCGACATTGTGTTTAACGCAAGGCAAAAGCAGCGGAAGTCAAAGAAAAAATGTCGCTAATTCGGTTTTGAACTGGAAACATAATAAATTTTAATTAACGGAAATGTGCCCGCCTCTGATTTCTGCTTTTGATGTTTGTTTGTTTATTTTAGACACTTGACACCAGGGTGCATTCGTGTCGCATGCTTTTGATGCTGTTTGAAAAAAACTTCGGGTAACTATGTTGTTGAAGTTGCAAGAAATAAATAATACAACAACACAGTTACCCAAACTTTTGCTCAAACAGCATCAAATTATCCAGAAAATCATAATACCCACGCTGTTTGCACCATTTCATTGCAGAAATAGGACGCAATCAGTGAAGTACTAGATTGAAAGTAGTGAGCTGGATTTTTGTATGGTGAGATGATCAGATCTGCATTTCTGTAACAAAAAAAGGTGCAAACAGCGTGGGTTATATGATTTCTTGACTAATTTGATGTTGTTTGAGCAAAAGTTTGGATAAATGTGTTGTTGAAGTTACAAGAAATAATTAATACAACAACACGGTCACCCAAACTTTTGCTCAAACAGCATCAAATTAGGCAAGACAACATATAACCCACGCTGTTTGCGCCATTTAATTGCAGAAATGGGGAACTGATCATCTCATCATGCAAAAATTCAGCTCACTACTTTCAATCTAGTACTTCACTGATTGCGTCCTATTGTGTGAAGATCATCTCATCCTACAAAAATCCAGCTCACTACTTTCAATCTAGTACTTCACTGCGGGTTTTTTTTTCTGGACAAAGTCTACGCTCCATACAAATGTTATTTTTTTTGTATGGACAAAAGTCTACGAGGGGGAAGGGGAGTCTGAGTTGGCCACAACCTCTGGTTGAAGACGGTGTATTAGTCTTTTTTTTAATTTGGTCTACGTGGTTTGTTGGCGCGAGTTTCCTGCTGTAAACGAAACACACTGCTGTGAAAATTGGTTTCTAAGTCGTCCGAACATTATTAATCTCTAACGAACTGTCTTACTCGACGCACAACTTAACACTAAATATTCTAATTAATTAATTCCTATTGGACAATACAGTTGCCAGTTTCACTCCAAATACACGCGATACCGTCGCAACATGGTTTATGAACAGTCCCAGAGTACTTTCGTGACACTCGTACGTCAGCCGCCCCTAACATGGAAAGCAGACGATGCTATGAGCTGCTCATCCTGAAGAAGCGACTTGGGTTTGTAGAAGTCCCCAAAACCTCCCATCTTGATTGTGCTTCTTTTCCCCCGAATGGCCCGTTTCCCCGAAAGTTATTTCACAGAATGACTCGTTTCCCCGAAAAGAATATACATTACATTTTTGTTCGAAATGAACACTTGCCACAAGATTTTCGTGATCCTGGGAACTAAGTTGTTCAAAACGGGTAACCGATCATCTAGAAAGAACAAGCAGCAAAGGAAAAAGGGAGTAATTTTTCATTGAGCAGTGTTTCTTCAGGTCTGAGAAGCATGAAAGAACCGCCTATAAAATAAAGATGGGTGTGATTCGGGGAAAAGTAGCACAACCGCTTGTAGCCAGGCAGGTACTACGGGGAGGAGATACTGGACAGGAAATAGTTCTGAACAACGCTTTGGCTTTATTGTGTCATCAGAAGATAGAAAACGGTATATTTGAACTGTGAATCAATCAATCGAAATGACAGCGCCGCGTAATACGGAGATGCGTGATGCCAAGTAAACAGTATCGCCATCTGTGGTTTCATGATAAAAAAGAAGTTCAATCATATATAGCTTACGCTCGTTATTCACGTAAAAATCATTAACTGTGCTGACATCCCTAGTTTGTAGAAGTCGTGTTCCTGCGGTAGGAGAACGTACGTATTTTCGGCAGTCTTGTTCTCTTCGTCATGGGATTTTTTTTTTAAACCTGTTGAACTCAAATCGGCGTCAAACCTTTCCAAATCAAGCTGAGTTATACGACCAAGTTTCAGGTGATTTGGCCTACAAAACCCTCCGTGACGAAGAGAATAAACCTGCAAAGTCACCCTAGCTTAGAATATTTGCCCCTTAAAAAATCAAAACGTTTGAATACTAGAACATTTGCATCAATAGAAATAAATTGGGTTCTATATTTTCACTGTAGTGTACCACAGCGAGAAAAATAAAAATGTTCATAATTTTTAAATTTCAATATATTTTCAAAGCTTAATAATATATTCCTTACGAAACTAGATAGTTATCCAGAGAACGTGAACATCTCAGTAAAAAGCCAACATTTTCTCGCGTAGCAGCTGAATAAAAAACATTACATTTATTCAAAAATACATACATTGCTTAACTATTTAGGTGTACCTAAGCATGATAGATAGGTTAATCTGCAAGAATGCGTAATTGTAATCCGGCGGCGCATCTATTCTATCGCAATAGCAGTAAGTAATGTTCGATGAGAAAAGTAGTAATGCTCTTACATCCAGCAGCTGATGGTTAATCGCAGTCGGAAAATGTTCGCCACCGATGGTTTCGTGGCTATCCACTGGAGCATAACAGCAAAAGAAAAGTTTAGGCTTCGACATCGGCCTGGATCTTGGCCAGGAAGTCGGCCTTGTGCTTGGCGATTTTCGCCTTGCGGGCTTCGAGGGTCAGCTTGGCCAGGTTGAAGCGCTTCTTGGTGACCTTCTTCTCCGGCTTCTTGTGGAAGGCAGGATCCTTACGGATGCCGGCGTGAGCGTTCTTGTAGATGGTCTCAATCTGTAAATGGAATTGGAAGGTGAAATTTAATCGTGTCTATGTATACTGATAAAAGAAAAGGTAGAATAACAGGTACAGCGAACTTGTAAGGAGGGCTGGCGTTCCGTTCTGTCTAATAGGTAGGGTGCGATACTGATAGCTGTTGTTACTAGAGATCGTCATGAAATTTTTAAAAAAGTATGTCACAATACTAACAATCGAGATATTGATTGTCTGCAAAATTTGTCAATGACTTTACGAAACAATCCTTAATCATTTGCTAGGCCTCTCATTTTTACAAATCTTATCAACGTTTCTAAAGTAGATGATCTGCCTACAACGATACAATTTTCTCTGCGTATCCCTAGTCGTAGATAACAAAAGTAGCTTTTTTCAATGTGTATCTTAGTATCCTTGAGTGGATTGTCATTATTTCCATCACTATAAACTGAATTATGAAGTTACCGCATTGACACTATTTAAATGATGTCCAAAGAAAAAGCAGGAAATACCGAAACAGCACCATACAGATTGACAAAAATTCTTTCAAGCCAAAATTTTCTGAAATTTACTACGATATTCGCTGAAATTATTTTGATTGGGACGAATACTAAAGCACTTTGTTTAATATGTAATGTATCCGATACCCTACATCTGAATGAAATCTACTGCCAATCATCCCAATTACTTTCACGAATTCCTCGTCATTCTGAGCATCTGAAACTAGATCTGGATTTCCGTCAACTATTCAATATGCGTAATTTAAGATCGTCACGACACCTAACAAGCTCTTCTGATTGCTGTTCAATCTTCCAATTGATTTCAAATAGGTAAATGTTTGATAAAAATTAGGAAGTCTTCAAGATTGAAACCTCGAAGACTCCGAACTGATTATCAAGAGTTTACTGTGGTCCATTTTCGGAATCGGCTGGAACTGCATTTGTTCCAGCAGAAATTTGGGAATGGACGTAAGAATGAATTGAAAACAAAACGATCAAAATACTCACATCATCAGCCTTGATTCCCAGACCGATGTACTTGCTGAACTGACGCTTGTAGGCATCCTCGTCCTCTTCCTCCAGGGTACGCATGTAGTCGGCGACGTGCTGTCCGAAGATGTGAGCGCGGTGGACTTCAGCGTTGAAGCTCTTGTTCTCGGCGCTGTAGCCTGGGAAACGCTTGACGGAGTGGGGGATGTTGAGGCCACCATCGACGGCACCCTTCATGGCACCGAAGACGCGAGCTCCCGTGGTGGTACGGGCCAGACCGACGTCCAGGTAGCAACGGAAAGCTCCTGGGCCATCGTCGACTGGTTCGACCAAGTATTCCTCGCCGGTCACATCGGTACAGCCAGTGTACAGAGTGTCCAGACGAAGTTTTTGCAGGATGCGGCGGGCAACCAGCAGTCCCGTGCAGTAAGCAGCAGCGTAGTTGGTCAGACCGACCTTGACGCCATAGCGTGGCAGCTCGTGGGAGTAAGCGGCGCACACAATACGATCACCCTCAATGCGAGCGTAAGCGATCTGGCAGGTGATGTCACGGTTGCTCAAACGGACAATCAGACGATACTTCGGGGTGTTGTACTTGTTCTTGTCCTGGAAGATCAGACGCTTACGGGCATAGTAGTCGGTCTTGCCCTCACGACGCCGGCGGAACCTGACCTGGTAACGCTTGAAGTACTGCTTATTCTTAACAACCTTCACGAAACCCTGTTGGAAGAAACAAAAACAAAACCAATAAGAAACTGTCAACACTCAATTTTAGGTTAGAATCTCCCCATGCCAACGGATAACCGAATCGAAATATTTGCGAATGTTTACGTTGATTCCGGATTGATTTTTCCTGTGCTATTAGGTAAGATATAAGTAATTTATCACCGAAATTAGGAACATTACCTTCAGAAATTAAAACTTAAGCTTCCAGAAACTAAAAATAGCACGGAGAAATGGTGACGCAGTCCCGGATGGACGTAAACATTTCTAACACAAATTTTCTAACTTATCTAACATACTAACAATTCCACATAACGCAACTAGCGATAAACTACGATTTTACACTAGAAACATAGTAATTAACTTACCATTTTGCTGAAAAAATGGAAAATTAGACACTCGCTACGTTAACACGTTTTCTACACGTCGGTGTCTGCGGGAAAAAGAAAAAATTAAAGATGGCGTTTTGACAGCAGAGTCCACGAGAGAGCGAGAGAAGAGAGCAAGAGAGAGAGAAATTGCATCAGCAGTTTGACGTTTGCTGCGGGTTGCCCGAAGCGAAACTTAACGAATATTTGTCTGTAGGAAACACTTTTGAAAAGGACCGATGACGATAAAAATATTAAAAGATGAAACATTGGGTTTTTAATTTTGATAAATGTATGGAATTTTTATTGTATTCAAAAAAGCACCTTTTTTCTGAGCCACTATGATTTTTTTCAGATTTTTTAAACTTTTTTTTGATACCTAAAATCAATTCCAAAGAGATTTTTTCAAATCTCCTTTTGACAGATGGGCAAAACTGCTTGACAGTTCCACCCAGTACAGAATCCGACGAATCGCTCCCATACAAACTTAAAATCGATTTTTAAATAGGTTCCCGGGCACCAAAATTCATGAAAATTTGGATTTCGGTTCAGTTTGGCATGCAGATTCAGAATATGGAATTATTTCAACACCGTTAAAGAAGCCAATTATTGTTTAAAGGCCATTTCATAAGTTGCGCCTTATGGAAATCTTTTATTTTTTTTATTTTATTTGGCTGAGTGAAGGCTTAACCCGGGAGCGGTCGCATCGTGTACTGAGTACACGCAATATGAACAAAAAACGCGTGTGGTATTGCGCGCAAACCCCAAAATTTTATTCCCACCTTTGGGTTTCCGCGCCGAAGACCCAGCGCCAGATTCGGCGACACAGAGACATGACAGCAGTTGCCGGACAGTTGGTAATCCTGATAATTGGGTTGTTTAGTGAATTAAATATTGCCATTTTCTTTAGCTTAATCGAAAGAGCTCATTTTTCTGAGTATAAGGTGATTTTATTGCGCCCCGATTCATTTGTTTTGATGGTTAAATAAACAAAGCAGTTTTAATTTCCGTGGCTAGAATGACAGTTCAATCGATAAAGTGACAGTTCGCCCCGAACAAAAAATTTTCCCCATACAAACTTTGAATGCATTTTAAAAATAGTTCCCGGGCACCAAAAATGATGAAATTTTGGATTTCGACTAATTTTTGGACGGAGATTCCGATTATGCAATAATCAGGACATCCCTAAAGAACCCAATTGACGGCGGTCATCAGTTAGTTGTGAGAGTGGATTGTTTTCATGCAAATAGAGCATTTCGCTGAAAATGCACGTTAATTAAATAAATATTGACAGATTTCTAGCTGTGTTAGTGTGGAACTTAGCGGTTAGCTGTATCGCGGAAGCCATCGCTGGAAGAAAACGTCATTGAATTCAACGAAGCATCGAAAATTTTCAGTGAGAAAAGCAATACATAGTGTGAGCGTGATGTCGCTGAGGGTAGTGAAAGACGCGACTCACGGAGAAAAATATAAAGTTTTATCAATCATATTGCGGACGCAAACAAGCATATTTGTGCACTGACTATTATATAAGCCCTTTTTGAGATTGTATTACGCTTAATACCATTGAACGAAGAATAACAGAAGCTTGAAATGATCAGAAATGATGAACTGATCAGAGCAAAACATATGGTTGACTCGATCATATTAGGCATACATCAACAACACAGACGAATTTATACAGACGTAAGAGTGCGGTACAAACCAACAAAAAATTTCGGTACAATGTTTTCTTCTTTTTCTTTGGACATGAGTTTTCCGAGGGGACTTGTGATTACCGTTTTGACCTTGTTTTTAAGCATTGGCTTACCCCTTCTCGCCAAGTTTTGACAGTTTCTACCCTTTTTCGCCTGCTTTCGCCTCGCTCGCCTAACAATGTTTTGTTTACTCTGCTTTTGTTTGAAAAACTTGGTGCATGGTCTGAAAAATTCATTTAATGCCGTCTAAGATCTATATTTTTTCGATGCGCTCGAGAAAATGCTGATGTTGAAGGCAAGGTGGAAGATGGAGGCAGTTCCTCATCCTGGATTTCAGTTCGTGCCCAGCGGAAACCGGGAAATATCTTTACCAAAAGCCGTTCGTTGTCGTTTGAAATGGTAAGTAGCAAAGAGTCACTCTTGTTGCTGAGCTGCCGCCAGCAACTCACCCATGGATGACATTACACCAATTCTGGCTGCGCAATAATATTTCCAATCTTTGATCAATCCTATTTTATCTTTTTCGTCCTGTTAATTTCACAGGTGGGCTCGGGTTGGACGATATGCTGGAAGCTCGTGCCGTGTCCCAGGGCATGGACCAGAAAGACGCCCGGCGGGCTGCCGGCCTGATGGGGCAGATTGTGCATGAAGGGAAAATAGTCGGGCGGTGTATTTTGTTGACCGGGGAGCCTAATGTGGGAAAGACGACCATTGCCGTGAGGATAGCAGAGGCCCTTGGCAACGAAACACCCTTCACGAGGATGCCCGGTTTGGAGATCCATTGTGCAAAGGTGTTGCAGTTAGTTCCCATCAAGGAGAAGACGGAAGCCATCAAGGGTAAAGTTGTGGAAATACAGATCGATCGTCCGGCTTCCGGCACGGGGCAGAAGGATGACAATCAAGATCACGGATATAGAGACATACTATGATCTCGGAAACAAGATCTTCGAGTACTTTATGAAGGAGCAGATTCAAGCTGGGAATGTCATTACGATTGATAAGGGTTCCGGGAAGGTCAGCAAACTGGCACGGCCAAAATACTACGATGCCACAGGAGCTCTAACAAGATTCGTCCAGTGCCCGGAGGAAGAGCTGCAGAAGCTGCTTCACGAAATCGATGTAATCTATAGCAGGACAACGGATTCTTGACGCTGTTTGCAGGAACACCGGTGGGATCAAACAGGAAGTCCGCGATCAGATCATGGAGTGACGCGAAAAGGGTAAAGCGGAAATCAATCCCGGAGTGCTGTTCTTCGGCGAGGCCCATATGTTGGATATCGAATGCTTTTCCTTTCTGAACAGGACCTTGAAAAGCGATATGGCCCCGGTCGTAATCATGGCCACCAATCGAGGCATTACCAAAATCCGTGGAACCAATTATTGCAGCCCGCACGGAATCCCAATCGATCTGCTCGATCGAGTGATCATCATTTGAACGGTTTTCTACTTAGCAAAGGAAATCAAAGAAGTTCCAGACTGCCTCTTTTCGCATAACAGTCTCTTGTGATAGGAAACCCAGCAAATTTGGGACTGTCATGCGAATAGGGGCAGTAAAGATTCGCTGCGACGAAGATGATTATTAAAAGGATTGCCACTGAGACCAGTTTGCGCTTACGCTATTCAATCGAATACGACCGCCAGCTTGGTCAGCAAGAGGCGCAAGGCGGAGGAAACCACGGAAGAGAATATTCGGAAGGTGTATTCCTTGTTTTTGCACCAAAAGCGTTCCAAAAAAGATTATGAAAACAACCAGGACGAGTGCTATTCTACGACGACAGCTTGTTACAGGCGGGTCAACAGGTAATGGAAGTAGAGACTTAGGGGTCGTGCACAAATTACGTCACGCATTTAGGGGGAGGGGGTATGGGAAAAGGTGACGATCCATACAAAACAATTTAATGTCCCATACAAAAAGTGCGACATATGGGGAAGGGGGTGGGGGGGGGGGGGTGGTTGAATAAGGTCGATTTATGCGTGACATAATTTGTGTATCACCCCCCACTAACTAATCAACCATTGTATAAGGTATTTGCTATCATTCGAAAAGATATGTGTGTTATATATGGATTCCATTCATACAAGTTACATATTCATGCGTGTTGATAGTCGTACAAAGCTAATAACTACTAATATTATTATTTTGTTTTCTGTATCATGCCCTGGCTAAGTTCGCAGGGGTTGACGGTATTAAAGTGAAGCAGTTTCATTTTGATTATTGTAATGAAGTGTCCTTTAGTGAAACATATCACCTTTTTAACACTTTAACCCTTTATAAGGCCGAAAAAAACTAGAAGAGTTATCATCGCATACTATTACGCAAATGATTATATACATGAATACATGTACAAATCAATTTTTGTTTAAAAGAAACTCTCAAAAACGCTGGTGGCAATATAGTTGCCACTGCCCGTTAACCCCAAAAACTAGCTTTTGTATGACAGCTCCGCTCAGTACAAAATGCGACGAGGGGTGATTCGACAAATCGCTCTCATACAAATTTCAAATTGATTTTTAAATAGGTTCCCGGACACCAAAATTGATGAAAATTTGGATTTCGGCTCAGTTTGGCATGCAGATTCAGAATATGGAATTATCTCAACACCACTAAAGAAGCCAATTTGTGTAGGGGTAGGCGGGGCATAATGAGCACCTTGCATTTTCACTGTAAATCTTCAAATTGACAAAACAAATTGCTTGATTGTAGCCTAATTATCTAAAATCCAATTAGTTGATGACAAAACATTAGTCAAAAAATCTGTTTACTTTGAAAAATTAATCAAAATGCGTAAAGTGGTCTTGTACTGGAAAAATATTATAAGAATCAGGTGACCTAAAATAAGGTTTTGGGAATCAAAATCACAACTTAGTGGGCATCTATCAATTTTCTTGATATTCCCTAGGCCAATGAAATGTATTTGTAGCACTTTTCAACTATTTGTATAATTATTTTGTTGAAAATATATACTTTAAAGAGTTGGTAGTAGGGTGGGGCAAAACGAGCAACTGGTGAAAAAATAACGAAAATGGTAAACATCTTCAACAAACGAATTTTAATTTTGGTTTTCTCTGTTTTGATGCATATAGTAAGGTTTTGTCTGTAACTTTCAATTTATTAGCTTGAAAATTTCAGTATCTGAATATTATCACCGTTTAAAAATTTCTCAATAGAAGACTCCTTGGAACCCCACATTTCCCTACAAATTAAACCCCGTCATCCCTTCAAATTCTCATTGCTTATTGCCGGTATGCTTTATCATTGACAAGAATAGTCAATTTGCATTTGATTGTGTACAAAACTGATATTGATCATCCTGCCCCACCTAGGGTGCTCATTATGCCCCACCCCCAAAACGCAACTCGTGATTTTATATGTTTTTAAAAACATAAAATTCTACAACATTTATAACTTTATTCGGAATTTCAACGATTAGCTTTTGTCAGTTAAGGTTCAAATGAAGATTGAACGTTAAAATTACACATTGGTTGCACTTAATTTACTGGATTTGGTGGCAAAATGCTTAAGCTGCTCATTATGCCCCGCCTACCCCTATCATCACAAATCAAATTAAACATTTTACATCTGTAGGTACAGTCATAGCACAATCATGGGTCACCCACAATTATGGGTCACCCACAATTATGGGTCATTTCCATTTGATTAACATCGTGAACTGACTGACTAATAATTGTGACAGAGTGACCCATAATTGTGCAATGACTGTAATTAGGATTTTCAAAATAAATTTATTTATTGAAAGGCCATTTAACACTGATCAATTGTTTTGAAATTAACTTTCATTTATCATTATTTGTTGATCGCTTATTCGTTGCAAGTCCCTTTCAACTGGTACGCAGGCCATTTCATTTTTATTTTGTCTCATTTTAACTAGTAATGGTTTGTTTTAATTAGGTTCTTGTCCTCACCATTGCTAGTAGCAACCATGGTAGCAACTTCAAATTTTTTGGTCAATTTTAATTACCCTAAATACTCCAAATTACGGTTTATTAAAATTTGCATCTGGTACGGTTAGGGCGTTAACAGTAAACGCCCAAGATAACGTTTTATTAAAATTTGTCTCCTGAGAAGGTGGACGTGGATACCGACTTATGTCAAATCCTATATACACTCCATCTGGTACGGTCAGGGCGTATACTGTAAACACCCAAATTTTTGAAAATGTACACCACGTGGGTGGTGGTAGTTATCACATTAACCATTTTACATGATAATTTTGAAAAATAAATCGTTTTTGACTTTAAAATAAAGCTCCTTAGTCGTCGACTAACCGTGACTAAGGAGGACGACAGGGCTGATAAACTATGTTTTATATCCTTCAAAAGAAGAATATTAAAAGATGTTAATAAGTCCAAGGCTTGTGCAGTATCTGCTGTGTGGTCCAATGACCACCCGTATTTTACTACCTTAGGTAGACATAATGAATCATACCTAGATATTTAGGTACTGTAATGAATAGTATGTAGCTAGATATCCTATGCGCACAACCATTAGGTAGACACTACACTATGATCAGAAGAGAAAAAAATATGAGATTCTGTATTGGAGAAGTACGATCATTTTCAAGGTAATCAACCCAAGTTGAACTTATTTGTAATTTCATCACAAAATCATCACTAAAAGTGTATTGTTTAAGCCTTAGTAGATTCATTTGGTAGAATACTTGAACTTAGGTTAGAATACTAAAACCCTTAAGATCCTAGGCAAAATAAGCCATTTTTTTGTAAATTGTGGGCTGCGTGGTTAGCGGCGCCAGCCATTTAGGCACAATGTAAGCCACGGATTGTGGTTTTGATTCCCCCATACTGACACAGTCTTTACAGTCTCTGGCTCTGACTTTTATAATTTATGAACTTTTTATCGACTTTTAGCACAGCTTATATTGAAAAGTAGAGAAAAAAAAACAATTTGATATGTACGATGTTATGAGCGGCCCATATAGCCGAGGCGGTAAACGCACGGGTATTCAGCATGACCATGCTGAGGGTGACGGGTTCGATTCTCGGTCGGTCCAGGATCTTTTCGTAATGGAAATTTCCTTGACTTCCTTGGGCATAGAGTATCTTCGTGCCTGCCACACGATATACACATGCAAAATGGTCATTGGCAGAGGAAGCTCTCAGTTAATAACTGTGGAAGTGCTCATAGAACACTCACTAAGCTGAGGAGCAGGCTTTGTCCCAGTGAGGACGTCACGCCAAGAAGAGGAGAGGATGTTATGAGGGTTCATCCTAAGGCCCCCCATCTTGCCCCACACCACCCTAATTTTAAACATTGTAGTGAATGCAATCATAAACAAGTCATTTTTGAAATTTTATTTCAGTTATTCCTGACAACCATGGATGATATTCATCAATCGCTCCAGGATCAAATCAACTGCCAGTCCAACGATACTTCTTGGAGGAACTAATCCGTCGTCAAACAGAAATCTCACTATCGTTACATCCAGAGTACCGCGACCTACGCTATAACTTCAAGTATTATTACTTTAATCATACGTGTGATAATTGTTTTAGAATATTCAATAAATAAAATGGGGCGCTGGGGTCGGAAGTGATTTTGCTGTAACATATCCGACAAAAGCCAAGCAAAATAACGACTTAAACTAAGTCTAAAAGCAGAGGTTTGATCTAATAGGGTTTTACACGTCCTCCCGAATTGCATGGTCATGTAAGTAATTTACTATTA
>NC_085137.1:86610777-86675024 GCF_035046485.1 Aedes albopictus | reverse complement strand
TCAGAACTGTATCAATTAACCTTATTTAAGTTGAATTATTCTGTATTACTTCTAAATAGAAATTAAAATTTGATCAGCAAAATTCGGTTGTTGTTTTCGCATTGTTATTGCTTTGTTAGTTACGCCCTATTCGCGAGTTACTCCCGATATATTCTCGATCGGCCTAAAGACTTGTAATGAATACTCATCATGAAACACTGCGCTATGAAGCCAGCATAAATTCGTGCGATGGATAATAGATGTTTAGCATTATTATGATGCAAGTACAATTGTTTCACATAAATTATTCCCATCAAGTTGCAGCAAGCAAAAACACTTTTTTATTGACAATAAATCAGGCCAAACATGTCTAAAGGTCCTATCTGCAGAAGAGAGGCTCTCTTAAGTTACCCTCTCTTTCGTTAATATCTCAGCTGTTTATTTGTTTTATAAGTGTCTCCTTGCATTGAACGATGGTCAAAACAATCGTCTTTTGATTTGTACTGTAAAAATAGTTGAAAAGTGTACCACTACATTGCAATAATTGAAAGAGAAAGTGAACAAAGAGAGCCTCTCAAATGCAGATAGGACCTATTGAAATGTTTGGCCTGAAATTCCAATGAAATTTTTATATCATGATCGGTTCTTACTAAAAGTTAACCCAATGAGTCTAAAAATTACAAAAAAGAAAAATTTTATGTGCCTGCAGGCTGTCTTGATTGTTTATTTACATTGCAATTTCCTTTAATTTAACCAATTGAAAATATTTCATGAATTTTATCGTAAACTCATCAAGAGTTTTTATTTTTGTCATCAATTATTGTAAACGCTTCATGATATTATCATGCAGTACAACAACATAAGGGCGCAGCGGTTAACGCGCAGTTTTTTTTTCTGTTCGGGTGCGCCACTGCGACCAGTATTTTGATCTTTTGTGGCATTACCCGTATCCTTAGTATTTAGTGCATGTCGTACTAACTCCATTGTCAGACAATGAAGCATCGATTTCTGTACAGCTCTTGCTTTGTTGCCTCAGAGGTTGAAGAAATCGAATGTGATGAAAAGGTACAGTTTTCATAGAGATTTAGATCCCAGTGAAAGTGCGCCCCTATCAAACACAATCGATTTTATTTTTGAGAGAAACAAAACGGTGGTTCTGATATTTATACATGCATCAGAACTCTGCCCCATCCATAATCTTGCTTGCTAGTTTAGTCCCAAGACAACAAAGAAAACCCGGGGCTCGAGGCTAGTTGCAAAATATGTCAATGAGGCCTTGAATTACCAGAACTTAACAGTTCTTAATAGGTTAGTACGCAATTAGATACGTAAAGCATGTTTGTTTTCCAAACATCAAGTGTAGTTGGCAATGTCCAACTCTTTAACTATCAGCAAGGCAGAATGAATGCAATTTTTGAAACTGTCCCCAGTAACAAGGACTTTGTACCATGAATCCTTATTACCAAAACACATTACCCCAGCTTGACAAACCGGATGTTACTAGGGTTCGGTTTTGTAGATCTATTACCGTAACGCAACCCAAAAAGGTGATCTACCCACGCTACGGGCTCCGTTAAAGATCGACCATCTTTTAAACCACCTCAACCATTCCTTCATCGGCACGGGTCGCCTGATACCTTGAATTGGGGTTCCCTGTTTGGTTGACTTTTACCCCCGGAACAGGTGGTCCGTAGTGTTATTAGCCAAACCCGGTCGGTCCAGGAAATGACGATGATTGCAAAATAATCTGTTTGATTGAAATTCTGTAACATAGAATTTTTTTCTATAAATGCATCAGCATTCGTAATTCTTTTACCAAACAAAAAAAAGTACCGATATATGTTATTCTGCCTGCTTTCAGAAACTACTATGGATCCTTCAACGTTCGCGATCTGGGACCCCTCTCAGCCGAATGCCAAAATGAAGATCATCAATATTCCCGGGCAGGGCCCGGCGCAGCTAATAGAAACCGTATCGCCTAATGGCGGTACATCAGGCCAAGCCGAACAAATTATACTGCAAACGCACGATGGCCAAGAGTTCCTGGTGGACGAAAACGATATCGGCCGGATAGACCAGATTCCTCCAGAGAACCTAATCTACATGGCCACCGACGATGGCTCGTTAATACAGGGCGAAGTGGTACACGTACAGCCGGAAGATATACACCAACAGGTGATACATCAAGGCCAGGAGTACATGGAGTGTGAAGTGACAGAGGAAGTTATTACCGACGATTGGGTCCAAACCGATGGCCAGGAATGTGTCCAAGTTACAGTGGATCAACTGGGAGCGACCACCGTCATTGGTGCCACCGAGGATGACATCACGGTGCCGCTACCAACCGATCAGGATGAGTATACAACCTCTCGGCCGTATCCGTGCGATTTCTGCAGCCGAAGGTTTAGGAAAAAGACCAACCTGATGAACCATATGATTGCACACTCAAACGATCGACCGCACGTATGTAACTTGTGTGGAGCCCAGTACATGAGACGGGGTGATCTACTGAATCACCTGAAACTACACGCATACGTTCCGGACGATCAGGAGGAGTCGATGCGGCACGACACAGATGAATGTAAGTTGTTGAAAACTGATGAAACTAACAAACAAATCATATCCTAAAGTTTAATTTCTTTGCAGTTGAATACGATCTTTCCGGATCAACGCCGCCCAGTCTGAAACCATTCTCCGAAGACGAGGACGACCTGCTGATCCCAGCGGCCACACGTTACGTGCCTGTTCCAACACCAGCGCCGAAGGCGTCTAAAAAACCTCGAGCAAAGCCCAGCGCTTCTAAATCCGGCAAAAAATCATCCAAGGCTCGTCAATCTCAAGCGCAACGGCAACAACAGGAAACTAAATTCAACCCGTCGGTGGAACCGTTCGTCAACCTTCCACCACGGTATCCAGTGACCGACGACCGAAAGCCATTCGTTTGCCAGAAATGTGGCATCTCATTTGCCCGGGAGTCGGCACTGGCCTCGCACGCTCGTATACATGGGGGCGACTCTCCCTTCGACTGCGAAACGTGCGGACATCGGTTCTGGGACCGCGTAATGCTACAGGAACATATCCGGCAACGGCATGCCGCCAATTTGGTAGCTGCTCCAACAGAGATATCTGCGCTGGCTGATAACGTGGCAACACATCTGGAAGATGCTGATCAAGATAACATCGTCGAAGAAGACGTTGAAGGTCAATATTACTGCGACAATTGCGGAGTAATGTTTCAAAAACGGGAACTATTGAAACGACACATAAAACAGGTTCATTCTGTTCGAGAGCAAAAATTCGAACCGATTAGTCAAATTGTTCGCCAGCGACAGCAGAATCAACAGCAGATACAGGAGGAGGAGGAGGAAGACGACGAAGATACAGACAACCAGATGGAAGAAATCGAACCTCAACAATCCCTGTCCTGTAACGTATGCGGAGAAGTTTTCGTGGAAGCACTGGATCTATTGGCCCACGCGGAAATCCACGCCCGGTTCGAACCCCACAAGTGCCAGCTTTGCCGGGAATCCTTTCCGGACGAAAGCACCATCAAAGAGCATGTTCAGAACCAGCATACCCACGAACTGACGGAAACTTCCTGTGTGATTTGCGGAAAGCCCTGCAAGAATCATGCCGGCCTGTTGAAGCACGCCTTCGAGCATTCGCGCGAGCGGACCAAACTATTCGGAACGCACAGTTGTTCCAAGTGCGGCAAAACGTTCCACAACAAGGCCCGACTCAAGCGACACATGGTTTCCCATCGGAACAAATCGGTCCGGTGCGAGATTTGTCAGGAAGAGTTTCCGGATGGGCGCAGTCTAATGAACCATCGCCACTCGCATACGAAAACCAAACAGTTCCCCTGCCACCAGTGTGGGAAAACTTTTGGCTCACGCTCGTCACAGCAGATTCACCTCAGGATTCACTCCGGGGAGCGGCCTTACGGGTGTCGGTAAGTATCGTTTCTGATGATGCTATTACCTGTCATGATTTTATGTGAAACTGACTGACTATATTGCCACCATGAATTATGAGAGTTTCTTTCAAACAAAAGTTTTGTTCATTTGATCATAAAATATTGATTGATTGATTTATCTTTATTTGAGAGACTTTCAGCCAGGTTCGTCTCTTGATCATAAAATAATTCGTTTCCATACGTGTATGCTTTGACACTTCGTTCAATTTCCTCAGCCTTTATAAAGGAAGTGAAATGTGCGTTCAGTATCTTCTAATTCTGCCCTCTACTGCTTATCATATGTCAGTGCGCGATTAAACATTTCAGCAAGTCTACTAACATCATTCCTTTTCATCTCTGCAGCTTCTGCTGGAAAGCCTTCGCCGATGGAGGAACGCTACGCAAACACGAGCGGGTCCACACCGGTGAGAAACCCTACGGTTGTTCGGTGTGCCCTCGTGCCTTTAATCAACGAGTGGTGCTACGAGAGCACATACGATCTCACCACTCCGCGCCGGACACCAAACGAGGGACGGCCACGCAGCCGTATTTCTGTGCCGTGTGCAGTCAACTGTTCGAAACCTCGATGGAACTGATTCAGCACTTGATTCAGCACAGCGATATGAACACGGCCATGAAGCGACAACCACCTACCTTCCCCAGAAAGTACAAACGACGAAGGAAACTTAAGTCAGATGAAGAGGAAAAATCCTCGTACACCAGCAAAAGTAGGAAAAAAGAGACCAATATCACCTACGTAGAAACGGAGCAAGAACTCGCAGAAGATGAAGATTTGTTGAAGGATCCGGAGAAAGTTATACTAGCCTACGGGGCAGGGATTTCGAATAAGAAACTAATAGCATCTCCCAAATACATAGGCTCTTACGATCTATTTACCCCAACATCAGCTGACATTAAACCCTCGACCGTAGATGACAATGGGATTAATCTACTTAGCAATGTAGTTCTCGTCTCTAACAGTGAGAAAAAGATAAAATCTATCAAATCAGAATCTCCAAAAGGTCGCGGAGTAAAACAATCTTTATCGCCCGGAGCGATACCAACCAACCAGCCAGGAACATCCTCTTCCGGGTCAAGACCTCGTATGATCCATACTCAGAAAACCCGAGTAGCCGTCAACGATGGGAAGCGTAAAACCAAAACCGTCATCACCAAAGACATCAAGAGCCACCCAGAAAGCTCCACCAACCCATACTCAACCCTGGAGTTCAAACGATCCAAAAATCGCACGGTGCCAACCTACCGGGAAATCCCGTCTGACAAGATTTCCTCGGAAAGTTTCCCGCTCCTAGATGACGGACGGGAAGATGACGGCGACGGAGATGACCAATTGGAATCGAACCAAGCCGCTCTTGATGCCTTATCCAGTAGCACTAGCCAGCGACACCAACAGGAGGTTCCCAACTATGAGGATCTTCTGAACCAGAACCTTCTGATGGAAATCTCCCGTAAAGACAAATACATCGACAAGTACAATAGCGACATCGTCAACGACCTCGAGGAAATCCTCCGCTCTCCTATCAAGACCACTAACAATAATGTGCCACCAGCGGTCATCATGGCCACACCCAAAGCTAGTCACCACCACAACAACAGCCAAGATGAACAGGACGAAGAAGAGCTGGATCAGAAACCTCGCAAAGCGTCCCGCAAGCAGCAGGTGAAGAAAATCAGCAAAGAGTCCGCACAGAAATCGCTCACTTCCGCGCTACGCAGTCAACGGCTGACCCGGCGTCAGCTGGAACGAGAGGTCAACTTCCTGCGGGAAGCCTACTCTCCTCCGAACCCCCACTCAACCGTCAGTATCAAACAAGAAAAGGATAGTCCGGACAAGCTTTCCGCTATGCTGTTGAATGATCTCCAGCAGCCTTCTTCGTCTTCCATGGCCGTCCCCAAGATGGAACCATTGCAACAGGATCCCCTGGCGATGACCACAGGCGGTGTTGGCGAAATGGAAGACACCGAACTACAGGAGGCAGTGCCTCCTCCAGTTCCACCGGTGGTGCAAATATTCCAGTGTGAGATCTGCCTGGCGGTGTTCGACAGTCGCTCTCAGCTATTGGTACACGTGCCCATCCATATCTGAATTTATCGTTAACTGTTGCTTTAATTTTTGATTGATTGATGATAACGTTACATCGATTTCTCTCGCATATGATCTTGGTTGACCGGAAAACTTACTTGGAAAGAAAGTAATTCCAACTGATGCGAAAGTGTTGTAAAATAAGGTTACACAGTGAAGCTTAACTACTTGCATTATAATTGTAGATGTTATTTTTGAAATTACAATTGAAATAAAAATGTGAAATTAGAAGCTGAAAATAGTCGCATATTTATTACAATATCCGAAAAATTAAAAAAAAATCATTTATTTTTGACAGACAACTGCAGGGCTGTTAAATCATTTATTTTTGACAGACAACTGCAGGGCTGTTACAACAGTCGCGGTTTTCGCGAAAATCGCGATTTTCGCGGATTTATGTGCCAGGACGCGGATTTCGCGGATCCTTCAAATTTGGTCGCGGTTTTGTCTGATTTAAGTCGTGCATTTCGCGGATGCCTGATGGCAGTTGTAATTTACTTTAAAACCATTTTTAATTATCTTAAACTTTTTTCCACCAAAGCTTCTGTCAAACGTTATCTTCTGCAGCTTCAATGTAGTTTCTGTTTTAAGAAACTTTTCAAAACTACAAAATATATTGAAAGTTTTCATTTTCATTTTCATTTTGCAGCATTTGGTGGGGCAATGAGAGCGCAAGTCAGTCCAAAGCCGATGATAAGGAGGGGTAATGGCTGAATAGTCTTTGCTGACCACATAAACGCCATGGGATAGGAAAAGGGTATTTTGGTGTGGGATTAGGGTGTTGGTGCAGACTTGACGATATCAATGCTATTCAGATGCAAAATAATTTTAAGGCTCAATAGTGAATCGCATACCTTCCAAAACCAAAAAACAATAATCCACAAAATACCAAGCAAGTCATAGAAAGAAAAAGCGCCCGATTGTTTATTTTGTCAATTATAACAAACGGAAACTTCTACCCTCTCCGACTCGCCAGTCACCCCGGAAAAAATGTCCCTTCAGTTCTGGCAATATATTATCCCCAATTAAGCCTTTAATCGAATTGTCCGCGTGGTCTTGTAGTACCCCTGCTAGGTAAGAATCAGTCATTGCCATACATATTAAATGCTAGACATGACCCCATGGATAGCATTTGCATATGTAAAAGCTTTGCTGATGTGACTTTCCTATTAGGCAATTCTCTCATCTCATGTTTGTCTTCAAAACCTTATCAAGCTTAGAAAATTGAAGTTGATAAACAATACATTACAAGGTTCGAATTCCCATAGAATGAGATCATTCATTCGCACTACAACACCATAGGAGATAATACCATATTGGCTGATTACAGTACAAATGTGAAAAATCTCCCTTTTCCCCCTATCCGCAACCCTGGGACGCGCCCTGTTGGATTTCGAAAGCCTCGGAGAATATTACAAACCTTCAATGGCATTACCATAAACTAACCCACATTGGCCATTCAGGGGTCTGACTGGGCCTATTACCCTCCCTCAGTTTGTAATATTCTCTCAAACTTGGAATTATATTTTCCCGGCACATAAATGACTTCGACAAATGTTCGATATACTATGCAGCGTCATGATCAGTATAACTATATCAGATGACTTGGTGATCTGATTCTTACAGAATTGTTTGCCATTGATTATACATTCAGCTATTCTAATCATTACTGCAAAGGCCATCGACCACATGCCTGAAATCAAAGCTTCCTGGAAGATATAATCCAAGCCCAGGGACAAAATATATTGAAAGTTGCAAATGTATGCAAATTTCTCCAAGTCAAACATTTTTGAAATGGAATGACAGCATCCTTCACGAATGTTTGCGAGGCAAGGGTCATGCACTGTTTTTGAACCGATCTTATATCTTCGTAAGAAAAACCATATGAAAAGATTAATAGTGTCTCTACAATTTCTCTAGATTCTGATGGTATTTCCCAAATTGGTTGAAATTCTCTGCTGAGATATCGCAACTTTGATATTAGTTTTGTCCTGTATCTACAGGCTTATATCCAGGATTGAGATCTTTCAATTCGGTTCTCTGCTCCACTATGGGTGATCAGAACTAAACATTCCAAACAATTTTGAAAAAAATAGGTTATACCGAAAATTTCGTAAAAACAGAGACGAGCAAAGATTTACTTATAAATGCTTCATTTCAGTTCATGTCAGTTTATAAAATATTCATAGTTCAATTTTGTAAATTGAACAACAGTAGAAACTTTTGTCATATTTAAATTTCAAAAAAAAAATAGTTTAATAAAATGTTGTATGTAACTCGTTACAAAACTCGATTTTTTCAACACTCTTCGTATTAATCGTGCTGGAAAAATTGACTTTTTGCAACTCGTTACATAAATTGCTATTCATTTCGGGATTTAGCATTAGATATTTGTTTCCAAAATTCTTATTTTTTTTATGTTGGAAGAATCTAATCAACAAATTATTTCTAAAACTCACCTTTCATTTTTTCACTTCGATGAGCGTACCTTGAAGTTAATAAAATAGGAAAACTCTGATGGTCTGCTTCAAAGGTTATCACAACTTTAAAATTATATTTTCTCCTGTGACTAAAATAGCTCGGCTCATAATACCCTTTCTGTAGGCAATAGTTCTTCTTGTCCAGCATCGTCGTTATTTATATCTCGTTAACCAAGGTTAAAAAACGTTGCCCTTATTCAAACTATGAAGTATTTCTTAAGAATAAGATCACTTGAATACAAAGATGGCCGCCTTGCAGTTTACTTGAGTTTGCCTCAATAAATGAAATGAATCTCACAATGAAACTCGTCGATTGTACCTACATATTATTTTTCTTATAATTTGGACTAATGAAACCAAATCATTGTGCTTCCTGTTTCTAGAGCAAAGTATGATTGTTCCTTGGCCCTGAGCCATTCGGCGGGATCTGCTTCGTATTCTGCTGCTCTGTAAAATGCAACTAAGCGAATTTATGGTCACTCGAATCACTTCCCCCTAAAAGCCAATCCAAGCGGCTCGTTGTGATAAATCACAAGAAAATCCAACAACTACTTGGTCTCAACATCTACACCGATCTAATAACTTCACACTGCCCCTGTAGATACCATCTACAAAAGATCGAAGTAATCCTAATAGGGCACTGCATTGTTTTGATTTTGTATGGGATTTTGACGTTTCTTGGCCTTGTAGTTTACAAAATTTCTGTAAGAGTGAAAGAGAAGGAAAGACTTGCATGCAGTGCCCTATTGTCGCTTCTGTGCGAGGAGACAGAAACATCAGAACATGTCCTCTGCTATTGTAGTGCACTCACCTATCGTAGGTTCAAGGCTCTTGACAAACCCTTCTTAGGGCTTGCTGTAAATATGAGTCTTATTCCCCAAGGGCCCAAGGACGTGGTTGGCTTTATAAAGCTAATCTCACCAGAATGGAGGAACACACTGTAATTCATCAATAAGCTGGTCTTGAGTTCAATCGACACTAAGGTATCTCAGCAACAAACATTTTACTGAGATACTTCACAGAAAAATGGTTTATCACAAAATAATTTGAAAAACTTGTATCGGGTTCAGAGATAGTTGTTCCTGAAGTTTTGGGAATCTCAATACGTTTTCTGTAATAACACAAACAAAGGTTGACGAAAAATGTGGCCCTAATGAAAAATCGTTGAAAACTTCATAGGATCTACGAAACTATTCTTAAAAACATGTCATTATTCAGTACAAAATCTTGTTCAATATGAAGTTTGAATATTTATGTTCGTGTCGCGGATTTGTTTCTCGAGTCACGGATTTTATTTCCGAAGTCGCGAAATTCGCGGATGATATTTTGGAAATTTTGTAACAGCCCTGCAACTGCTTTTTAACTGAATTTTGGTCCAGTTAACGAGCGCCCAGTTAAACAGCAGTCAGTTGTAGAGCGGATGCTGTATTTGCGTCGCCCACTGCTTTCGATGCCAACAGTTCAGCCACGGAATGAGAAATTGCCACCTGGAGGCAACATGTGTGAACTGCGGAGAACGGCACCAGACATCGGAGTGCATTCTACCAGCAAGAGGCGACACTGCTGCCAACGAGGACCGCTCACAAACCCGCTGTGCCAACAGCAGCCAAAACCATAATTACTGCGAACTACAAGGGATCCTCTGTTCGCCTCAAGCATGTAGCGTTTGAAGACCAAGAGGAGAACGAGGAACCCAAGGAACGGTTCTATGAAGATTTAAACGATACCTGTACTAGCTTCCTTGAAATCGATGTGATCACGAAAACCTGGTTTCAATTCAACAACTCAATGTAGGGTGACTAAGTGTATTATCGGCAGGTTTATACTTTTCGTCATAGGGGGTTTTTATGGGTCAAATTTCCTGAAATTTGAGAGTTATCTGCCTTGATTGAGAAGGATTTGAAGCCAACTCTGAGAATAACAGGTTTAAAAAAACCCCCATGACGAAGAAAATAAATTTTATTTCTAACTGAAAATTTGTATTAAAATGATGAACTCACGAATTCCCTGATTGTCACCAGAATTCCCTGAGAATTCCAGGATTTTTCCAGGTCGAGTAAAATAATTCCCTGATAATTCCAGTTTTTCCAGGTAGTAGACACCCTGTAAAACTGCCGAAAATACGTAAATTCCCCTATCACGAAAACAACGATATTGTGACTGTGAGAGCGGATCGAGACTCGCCGGATGCCACCCGTGGGGGAGGAGTAGCGATTCTGGTGAGGAACGGACCTCCTCACTCCAAGCTGGAAACTTCGACGAGCACGATCGAGGCTGTTGCCATTACAGTGAACATCATCGCTGTCTATTATCCCAGCTTTCTGGTGGATGCAATGAAGGCGTGGCACAGTATATGGTACTGCACCAAATTTAACAAAGCAGGATGAATCCTGCTCCAAGAGTATGAGTCCACGGATTTATACATACACGCTCCGGAGTCTCCCACCCGCATTTCTACTGGGCGAGGGAGGCCTTTTACCCTGGACTTGGTGATCTCCAACAACCAGGTGCAGATTTCAAGGCCGATAACACACATCGAACTTTCGTCGGACCACCTGCCGCTGCTTTGACAAAGCGAACTGAAGCACAGTCGCTCGAAAAGTCGATCTGTAAGTCGACCTTACGGAAGATTGGATTAACAATCTGGGCCGTCCGCAGAAAATCGACGATGCCATCGGCAAAATCTCCACGATCGTCAAGGCGGTTGAAGACTGAAGAGGCTGGTACGTCCCAAAAAAAGAAGGAAATCCCCGACGAGCTGAAGCTGCTGATTCGTTTGAGGAATGTTCGGCGTAGTCAGTTTATTCGTAGACGTGACCCGCTGATTTGACACACAGTTGTACATCACCTGAACAACGTTATCAGCACCAGAGGCGCAGAACAACGATGCAGGAACTTTGGTTCGACGCTGAAAAATCCGGATAATGGCAGCAACAAATTTTGGAAGCTAACGCGCAGCCTCCGGAACACGGTCAAGTACAGCCCCTCGCGGTAACCTCGTATAGCGTCTATCACAGAAAGCCGAAGATTTCGCAGCAACGTTTGCTGACGCTGATAACAACGAAGAGCGTGGCGATCCGGAAACTTCGACGGCGGTGGACACTTAAAACCACCAAATTTGCGTTGCAAGATACGCTGAAAACCGAAAATCTGCCGGACAGAAGGAATCCGGAACACCTGCCTCAAACATCTACCAAAGAAATAGATTGGCTGCTTGGCTGTTTAGACCAAAGTATTTAACATATTCTGATTTATCGACCGTATTCAATTTATAACTTAATCATTTTATGGCTATATCGGTATTTTTCTACTCAGAGTATAAGGGAGTAGAGATCAAAGTGGAAAATGAAATGAAAGATATGATAATATTCGCTAGGTTGCGAACAAGTATGAAATTTTTTATAGAAGGTGAAATTAGGCAAGTAGGCCATGTATTGAACGAATACATCGAATGCGTGAAACTTCTGCCGTACGACCTGTGCTTTTAAATAGATTGGCTTGGTTGGTAGTTCATATCACCTTACCAAGACTGGCAAAAATTTCAGGCACCCAACTACCTATGTATTGTTCTGTTTTCATCACAAGTTCTATCGATCGGTAGCTGTAAACATTTAAATCTAATGTTTTTGAAAATCAAAAATGTCTGAAAATATCAGGTTGTGATGTTCTGGGTATTGTTCATGACATCAAACACATTTAATTTCCTAATGTATGCTACCTTGCATAAACACATCTAAATCGTAAAGTAATCCTGATGTAGAAGACATCGGGGAACGTCTGAATCTAATGTCCTTAATTCTCTAAGAGTACATCGTTCAACATCAGCACGACATTGACTCATAACTAACGTTTTTAGATGTATGTTGATGTTTATGAGAACATCAGTTTACAATACATACTTTTTAATGTAACATTAGAGCCTTATGTATTTGAATGGTTTTTGATGCTTATACTTTCATTTTTCATTTTGCAGCATTTGGTGGGGCAATGAGAGCGCAAGTCGATAATAAGGAGGGGTAATGGCTGAATAGTCTTTGCTGACCACATAAACGCCATGGCATAGGAAAAGGGTATTTTGGTGTGGGATTAGAGTGTTGGTACAGACTTGACAATATCAATGCTATTCAGATGTAAAATAATTTTAAGGCTCAATGGATGACAGAAAAGCTGTTAGAACAAATTGAACCCATAATATTCTCATTGTAAAATAAACCTATAACAACCCAGATCACGGGAGGTCCCAACTTATTCTATTTATTTGTTTTCAGAGTACATTACATTGGCATGAATGTTTTCTCCCTTTAGAAGGAACTGGAGAGATAGATCTGGTCCAAAATAAGTCCACATCTGATTATGTTGAACATATTTTGGCCATACCTCAAACCACCATTTTAGTCTATATTATCGCTCCGCCGAGCTTTAGAACAGTTCTAACAAGGCCATAACTACATTCACATGAAATAAATATTTATTTGTAAAATTTAATACCTCTTCGAAGCTGACTACAACGTTGACACCTTCTTTGTTTTTGGTGCTTTTCCGTGCGTTTCATTGGAAGTGGAAACATTTTCTCTATTTTTGATACTAAACAGCAAGGTTGCAACCATTCATTTGCAGAGATTTACATTCATTTGCTATTATCTCATTTCAGAAGCATGCTATGGAAAAACAATGTATGGATGAATTTTACTTTGTAGTTTTATCTGAAAGTTTGCCGAATAACATTTGGGTCGCACACGCATTCCAAAGTCGTGAGCGAGATGTGAAGGCAACTTTCCACAACGTGAATGAAATTTACATTCACCGCGTGGAGAGTTGCCTTCACAGCTCGCTCACGACTTTGGTATACGTTTGCGACCCCAATGTTATTCGGCAAACTTTCAGATAAAACTACAAGGTTGAATTCATCCATACATTGTTTTTCAATAGTGTGCTTCTGAACTGAGATAATAGCAAATGAATGTAAATCTTTGCAAATGAATGGTCGCAACCTTGCTAAACAGCATATTTAACTGACATCCAAAATGAAGGTCATCACATAGTTGAATGCTTTTCGTGTTCCAATAAAAAATAACCAAGATTTATAGTAGAGATTATGTGATAAATATCATAAAACTCCCTAGGTGGGCCAAAATACCTGCCCGGTCCAAAATACCTCCACTAACCTACACAACAAGATTCGAATTCCCATAGAAAGAGATCATTCATTCGCACTACAACACCATAGGAGATAATATCACATTGGATGATTACAGTACAAATGCGAAAAATCCCCCTTTTCCCTTTTGTTAAAATAAGTATGATTCCACAGAATATCATGCACCGTTTGCAATCGTAATTTGATTATTGGAAATCTATTTTTGTTACAATAGGGTCTGGGACCATTTGAGCAGGAGCACCTATTTTGGGCACTTGCTGCTATAACTCAGTCAATTTCAAACCGATTGACTTGAATTTTTGAACATAGCTAGATATTGCGCCTTTCTGATCGTGTTTTGAAAATCAAGTCAATCGGTTCAAAATTGACTGAGTTATATCAGGAAGTGCCCAAAATAGGTGCTCCTGCCCAAATGGTCCCAGACCCTACCTCAAACGAAGAACGCTGATATCATTCGAATTAAATATAGTCGGTGGTGTACGTACAGCGTACACTTAATTACCTTAAAATCAATCATGACTGACCCAGCCATGGTTGAACATAATTGGGTATTCGGAGTCAATCAACATTAGGTACGCTGAATATCTGTGACAAAGTGTATTCTTCGATTCAAATCAATACATACCTACCTACATATATAAATATACAAGAATAAGCTAGTAAATGCCACTTGAAAATCTAGGTGTGCCAAAATCATCTATAAGCACAAAACGAACAATCTAACAAACCACATCTTTACCTTACAATTACGCATTCCATTTCCGTTCAGATCTTTAAATGAAACGGTGCAATCTGTTGTAGGTGTTTGCATGTTGATAAAAGTACAAGTCTGTAAACGCTGTAAACTTTATGAATTTTGTCATGATTGAGACATTCTCAGGTAACATATCAAAAAATCATTTTCTAGGTTAATCACCAATTGCGTAGGTGTTTCGAATGTATGTTCGATACTCCATCAATTAACAATCCGTTTTAAATGCGGCGCTATACCCCAAATTGTTATATCAACATCATTGCCTGTCCATCTTAATCTTGACCCCGATAATGTTCTGTTTACGTGATATTGCGTCACACTTTCCCTTCCAAAAGAAAATCAATCCATCCGTCTTTCCCGCAGTACAGCACAAAGTACTCACGTTTGGTTGCTGATGGGAATCGGAATAACCTCGTCCAAATCCATGTCCACCGGGATCGGCTCCTGTGCTGCAAACGGTTTCTGTTCCATCACCGCAGGTTCAGCCGCCCGTTCGATGGTAGCTGCACTGGCAGCATCCATCGTCGCCGAATCTTCCGAGATGCTGGACTTGGGACTGTCGTCGTCAATCACAATCACTTCGTCGTTTTCGTCAGTCACCAAATCGATCACTTGATCCGTCGACATTTTTTGCGCAATTCTTGCACCCCGGAACCACAAACTCAATGATAACTCTTGTAGAAACCTACGGAAATTCCAATGATTTTCTTCGGTCCGCGACAACCAGGAAATCGAACTGGAAAACGGGAAGATAACCACTACCGAACGGCCGATGACGGCTTGCTGATGCTCGTCTGTCTTTACTTTTTCAGGGTCTGGAAGAAAAACATCCACAAACGATACGGAAATCGGAGCTTTTTTGAAAACCTTTGGCAGTGTTGGTGCGAGTTCACCATCAGAGAAAAAAGCTTTTTTGACAGCTCGATAGAGCTGCCCGGAATCTATCCCGCCTGCTACACGGTGTTAGAAAACGAAGTAGAAAACAACCCAATACGGAACCGCCAAACTACCCAAAGATGACCCAAAATTGAGATCTTTGACGCAATCCCATAGTTCAGCCCTAGGACATAGTTTGTATGAGGAAATTTTTTTGTTCGGGTCGAACTGTCACTTTATCGATTGAACTGTCATTCTATCCACGAAAATTAAAACTGTTTTGTCAATTAAACCATCAAAACAAAGGTATTTTAATCCAATAAAATCACGTTATACTCAGAAAAATGAGCTCTTTTGATTAGGCTATAGAAAATAGCAATATTTTATTCACTAAACAACCCAATTTCAAGACCTCGATGTATACCAAAGAAAACCATTAAATTTTCTGTGTCCAGTCCGGTACCCAATAAATATTCATTACAGTGTTTTTTTCGTGTAAGGGAAGGTTCAAATATTACGTCCATCGTTTTTCGGGATTTCTAGACCCCCCCCCCCTCTGTCACGCTATTTTCCTATACCCAATACACGTACTGTCACACTTTTCTAGACCCCCCCCCCTCCCCCAAAGTTGGACGTAATTTTTGAACGTTCCCTAAATTGCCTTTTGTGTAAATTATATTTCTTCTTCTTCTTCTTCCTCTCCTCTTATGGCGAGACTTTATACCGTCTATACTGCCAAGTGTTGTCAAGTCGTGAAGCGTATGTTTAGGGCATCTCCATCGCCCAATTTTAGAATCGAACGCGATCTCTATAGATCTTTTTTTTGTTCCTTCAATTAATAGATGGCACCGAACGATTTTAGTCGGTGATTATATTTTTAATAGTACTGTAAGAGTGATGAATCGTTCTTTGTTTTGTGTCGGCTCTTAAATCGTAATATTATTTTGTTTAACAAATTTAGAGATTTCTCGGTAATTGACAGTGTTTGCCCGGCTAAGTAGTGAATCCATGTTATCGTGTTCTGTTAATATTTTGTAATTTGTTCTTGATTGTGCATATTTTGAACAGTGTAATAAGGTATGGGTGGAATCCTCTTTAACCCCACAACTTTCGCATTTATCGTCTTGTTCTAATTTCCACATATATAATTTTTCTTTTGATAGTGTATGATATGATCTTAATCTGCCTATTGTTACAATTTCTTGTGTGTCTAGATCTAGAGTATCGAACCAAGGTTTTAGTGTTGGTTTAGGCATAATATCGTAATGTTTAACTCCTTTTTGTGTAGATATATTAGTGTATTCCACTCTCCATTCTTCTAGTGTTTCTGTTTTAGCTAGGTTTATTGTATCTTGTAGGGGTATTTTTGTGTGTATCATTTGATCGCTGTTGCATCCTTCTTTAGAAAGGCTATCTGCGTGTTCGTTTCCTGTCACCCCTTTGTGTCCTGGAACCCATTGTAAGTTTATTATTTTGTCAGTTTTATTCAGTTTCTTTATTATGTCCGTTATAATAAAATTATCCTCCGTATTTTTATTTTTCAAGCTTATTAATGCTGATTGTGAATCAGTGAGAATTGCGAATTTATCGGTTTCCTTAGTATTGATAATATCTATGGCAGTATTTATGGCCATGAGTTCTACATTCATAATTGACATTGCGTTGTTTACTTTGCATTTTAGTTTTTCATTATTTTGTTCATACCATATTCCAATACCGCAAGCGTTAGCTGTTTTTGATCCGTCTGTATAAATTTTATGGAATTGCTCGTAGTTCTGGTTTAGGTAGCTTAATGCTATCGTTTTAGCTGTAGTGTTGTTCATTTCCTTTATTTTTAATCCAGGGATTTGGGTTCTTATTATTTGGTTGGCTTTGTTTTCATTTATTTCATTGTGATTTGTTTTGTTATTGGTTAGTATGATTAAATAGTTGTTTTCATACGTTGTACATTCTAAATATGTATGGTTTTTAGGAAGAAGTTCTATTTCTAGAAATTTTGAAATTATTTGTACAATAGGTTTGTCATGGAAAAACGTTTTAATTGCTTCTTTCTTTACTAGCCATTTTGCACGATATTTTATTGGAAATTCTCCTGCTTCAGAATATAAAACATTAATGGGCGTTGACTTTAGTAATCTTAGGCATGTTCTCAATGAACAGTTAAATGACGAATTCAGTTTTATTAGATTAGTTTTTGCAGTTCCACCGTATATTGTTAATCCGTAATCTATTTGAGATCTTATGATTGCTTTGTTTATCTTAAGCGCTGTTTTTGGGTGGGCTCCTTTGCTTTTTTTACATATCATTTTCATAACGTTTAGTCTTTTCTTTACTTTATCGTTCACGTAGTTTATGTGTGGTTTGTGTGATAGTTTATTATCTAATATGTAGCCTAAGTATTTATGTATTTCTTTCTGTTCTACCTCTATGTTGTTTATTTTAATGTTTATTTTATCGTTAAACCTGGAGTTAAATAGAATAACTGCAGATTTGTCGGGATTGATATCTATTTTTAACGCTGCTAGTTGGTCTTTAATTTGGTCTAGAATTATGTTTGCTGTTGTTTCTACCTCTTCTAGTGAATCTCCGATAATTGTGATTGAAAAGTCGTCTGCAAATTGAATAAAAAAAATTTTATCTGTTGTTACATCGTGTAATGTTTTCGTGTATATGTTGAATAAAATTGGTGATAGTGGGCACCCTTGGGGTAGCCCTCTGTTTGTTTTTTGTTCTATGTCTCCGTGTAATGTCTGTAAAATGACTTTCCGGTTTTTTAAGTATAATTCTAGCCATGTTGTTATTTTTCTTGGGATTTTTAAAATATCTAGTTGTTTTAATAATATATTTATATCTACCGAGTCAAATGCTTTTTTTAGGTCTAGGAAAATTGTAGCTGCTATTTGTTTTTGCCTCTTGGCTTCAGTTATGATTGAATTGATATGGTTGATACAATTTATTGCCGAATAACCTTTTCTAAATCCGTATGATAAGTCAGGTATAAGGTTTTGTTGTTCTAGATATAGATTTAGTATTTTTTTAACCTCACAGTTAATTATTTTTAAGTTGACGTTTATTAGAGCGATCGGTCTGTATGATGTTTCTTTTAGTTTATCTTTTCCTTGTTTTAATATGGGTATTATTTTAATTAATAGCCAATCTTCTGGTATTTTCTCGTTTGTCCACACTTGGTTGGTTAACTCTAGTATTTTTGTGAGAAGATTTATATTGGTATTTTTTAAGAAATAGTATGATAGTTTATTTAGTCCAGCTGCCGATGTGTCTTTTCTTTCTTTGATTGTTTTAATCATGTTTTCTATTTTGAATGATGCTACGTACTTTTCTTCTTCTACATCATAGTTTGTGTTTGTTAGATTATTATGTGTTTCTTCTTTAAAGTTTAATTCTATAAATTTAGTTGCTAGTTCTTTGTTATTTATGATCTCAGCATTTTCTTTGTGTTTGTAATTACCACTCACGCATCTGACTATACTCCACATTTCATTTACACTTGTCCGTTCATTTATTTCATCTAACATTTTGTTCCTGTATTCGAATACTTCTTTTTTCAACGCGTTTCTGAAATTTCTTTCTGCTTTTTTGAATTCGAGTTTGTTTGCAAGGGTTAAGTTGTTTCTGAATTCTATATGTTTTCTGTTTTTAATTTCGTACAGTTTTTTGATGTTTTCGTTCCAGTATGGTTTTATTTTCTTTTTGCTGTTTGGATGGATGGTGTAGGTTGCCTTGTTTAGTGCTTTTTCAATTTCTTTGTTTAGATGTTCTATGTTTGTTATTGATTTTGGGTCTATTTGATTAATGTTTTCAATTGCTTTATTTTTGCTGATTATTGTTTTTGATGTTTTATTACTGTATTTGTTGTATTGTGTTATTTGGCATTCAATTAGTTTGTGGTCTGATCCTAAATCTTCTGAACTGGTTTCCCAACTTGTTATTGGGCCTAGTTCTGGAGTTGTAATTGTGAGGTCTATTGCTGATGAATTGCTATTGATATCTTCCCACCTGGTTCCTACTCCCGTGTTTAGAAAAATTGTGTTACTATTTCCAATTATTTCACTTATTAGTTCTCCTCTTCTGTCAGTTTTATTTGAAACACTGTCCCATGTTGAGTGATGAGCATTCAGGTCGCCTCCTAAGAATACTGGTATTGTACTGTTGTCTATGTAGTTGAAGAGTTTTTCGAGCGGTTCTTTTATTTCTGCTAATTGTGTGTCTGGTGGTATATATAATGAAATAAATAGAATTGGTTGTTTTGTGTTTTTTACTTTAATTGCTGTCATTTCAAGTTCTATGTCTGTAAATATTATTTCTTCGTATATAAGTGTGGGATGAATTAAAATTCCTGTGCCACCGTAGCCATCTGGTCTACAGTTTTTAATGAAATTGTAATTGAGAAATTTAAATTTCTCATCTGGCTTAAGCCAAGTCTCTTGAAGTAAGAATATATGTATGTTTTTGGTTTTAATGTATGTTTTTATGGTTTCTCTTTTATGGAGAGGTCTTATGCTGTGTATGTTTAGTTGAGATATGTTTAAATCGTTTAAAAAACTATTATCCATAATTATGTGTTAATTGTTACTCTTTTGTCGAGTTTTAGTAAATTGAATTAAGTTTTGAATCATTGTAGCTATTTCAATTAGGAGTAAATCTGAATCCAATTGGTTTTCAGATGATTTGTCTGTTATTTTTTCGAATATGTGTTGTAGTTGTTTCGTTAAGTTTTCCTGTTCTGTTTGTAGTTTTTCTGTTTCCGTAACTCTGTGTGGATTGTTTTCAATTACTCGTACTTGTTCAGGATAGGTTTCTGCTGTCGGAAAGATGTTTTTTTGTATTTCTGGTCTGGTTTTGTGTTGTTTCTGTGTTTCGTTGGTGTTCATGTTGCGAATGATTGTCTTGTAGTCAAGTTTTGTAGTAGTTTGGTTGACATGTCTAAACTTTGTGTTCGTCGTACTGGGTTGTTCCAACTGTGGGAATTCAACGGTAGACTCTAACAAAGCGTATCTGTTGGATGTTTGTATGCCTTTCTTGGGGTAAAGTTCTTCTGCTTCTTGGAAGGTCATTTTGTTTACTGTCATTGCTACGTTTATGTGTTCCATCCTAACTCGCTCTGGACATTCTTTGTAAGTAGGAAGATGGTTTTCCCCACAGTTCCTACAGATTCGCTTTTGAGTATCGTTGCATCCCGTGTGATTTTCTGTTTCTGGTTTACCGCATTTGATACACGTTTTTTTGCCCTTACAAGCTGTGTCTTTGTGCCCTAGCCTCCAGCACTTTGTGCAGATTCTTACTGGGTAGATGTAAATTTCCGGGTTTCTGTATACCCCGTAGATTTGGACTGTTCGAGGAAGTTCTGGTCCTTCAAAGGTGATCTTAATGGAACGTGTGTTAATGAGTTCTGATTTTGGGTCTTTGGGGTCTTTGCGTCTTTTTATTCTTTCGATTTTTGTGATTTTTTTTTCAGAGATTGCGTTTTGATAAATGTCTTTTTCAGTGAGTGAGATTGGTACTTGGTTTATTATGCCTGTTGTTTCTAGTAGCATTCTCGGGATGAATGCTCTGTAGTTGTTGTTTTTTAGGAGTTGAGTCGCGTTTAATAGTTTTTCGGTATCTTTAGGTTTTTTGTAGATTAATTTGTAGCGGTATTGTCCTGCTTGTTTGAGTTCTGTGAATTGGTCTAGTCCTGCATCATGGAGAAATTTGCCCACTTCCATTGGTTCGAGCAATTTTTCCCCTTCCTTGATTGAGATTGGTTCGATAAAAAGTGTGTTGTGTTGATTGTTTTGGATCCAGATGATTTGGTTGTTGTTGTTTTTTTGGCTGTTTGTTGGTTTTTCTTTCGTCGTGTTTTTTGTGGTTTGTGAGGTTAGGTTTTCGTTTGTGTTTGTGATTGTCTGTGTTTGGATTTGTGAGGTTAGGTTTTCGTTTGTGTTTGTCTGTGTTTGTGATCTTGTGAATAGTTGTTTGTGTGGTTGTGATTTTTTTAGCTGTTTTGTGTGTTTGTCTTGGTACGTGTCTTTTTCGCGGCGTTTTCGCTGTTGGTTTTCGTTTTGGGTTGATGTTTGTTCATTTTCCGAAAATCCCATGAAAAGATCTTCCTCGTCTGTGTTGGGTAAATTGGTTTCCATCCATTCCTTACCTTTATCGGGTGGGAGCTTTGGGTCGTCTGTTTGTGTGGTGTCCATGTTCGGAATCAGTCCAGCATAAAGCTGGCGTTCCTCCCTTTCACTTTCTTAACCTAGCTTACACTTAATCACTGATTTTTCTCTATTTATTCTATTTACAACTTATGAACTAACACTTTCTGACCGATTTTTCTCTCTTTTAAGCACTTATATTTACAACTTAGGATTAAAAAAAACTATTAATTGAAGGAATTAATCAAGAACGATAGAAATATGGATAAGGAAAAACTTTCGGACGCGGTTTTTTTTTCTTCGCTTCACTACACTTGACGCTTGGCTAACGGTGCTCTCTTTTTGTGGTCCGCTTCAAACGACGGTGTGACGAGGAGTGGTAAATTATATTTAGCGTGTTACGCCGATCTGACAGCTCAGACAGAGTGGTTTCTGCTTTTAGTGGTGTTGCGTGTACGTACACATTGCATTACACGAACACTACCTGAGTTACTGGTTGAAAATAGTAAACAAAAATCAGCTGTTCCCGGCAAAATCAAATGGGCATATTTTCAACCAGTAGATTTGCATTAGTGTTCGTGACGCCGCGCTGCGAAACCACTAGTAAGGGACTAAACATAAATTACGTAAGTGGGTACCGAGGATTGTTCACAATCTGCGAATTTGACTGCGGAAAAAATCGCGACCATGACGCCGCTGCCCTAGGATGTTCCGCCCAATCCACGTGAGCGATCATGAGGCAGAGTAAATACTCTTTACTCAGATGTCTGTGAAGTTTCACAGAGATTTGCTCCACAGCTTCACATAGATTGAGTAAAGAGTATTTGCTCAACTTTATTCATACGGCCTATTATCGTCATGGTTGAAACCCGAAGCTTCCCCACACCCGACAATCGAATTTTCTCAAAATCCATACGTGAAACCCAACGTCGGACCTAGTGCGCTAGAAAGCGGACCTGGCCCTCTATCCAGCGCACTGTAACCGACGTACGTCCGACACACGGTTTTGCAGAAAAATCGATTTTTGCGTGTCAAAAATTCCGATTTTCAACTGCATGAACAATAATGTGCGTTTAGCACTAAATTGATTTCCGGAAAAACTTCATTGACTTCCGCTGAATGAAGTTTTTTCGGAAATCAATTTAGTGCTAAACGCACAATATTGAACATTGCAAGGATTTCGCGATGATCGTGCAAATCTTCAATCTATGAAAGAACAATGTTCACACATCCAACAACAGAGGAAACAGTGCGTAAACAAACCTATTAGTTGAAACACCACCCTAAAATGCGCACCTACTGCTAAATTACTGTAGCGGCAACTGCAATTAATGTATTGGTATGAACATGTGATGGGACAATTTTGTTTGCCTGTGCGTCGTATTAGTCGTATATTTACATTTACCCAAAATTGGCTCATTGGGTTCAAGATCCCCGTTGGATCCGAGGTTGGATCAACGCATGCTTGACGTTTGCTCACACCCCCCTCCCTACAACTTGACAGATGAGCTTACATATTCGACAGCGAGTTCAACAGATTGTTTTGGATTACCGTATTACCCCGTTAATACGACACCGACTGTTGTCGTATAACCGGGGTAAACTTTTAATTCGACAAACTAGTCACCCTACACCACCATGTTCATTGAAATTTGGCAACTCTATTTTTGTTTATGTTTTGATTTCCGGATTTGTTATGAAATATAATTTCATCAAATAATGCGGTGGCGCGAATGAAAAGTTCGTTCTTCCTACGATTGTTGCCATCCTCAGTTCATTGCGGTTGGTCCCAGGCGGTTTGGGTGTTGAATAGCACTAACTCAGAACTTCCGAAATTTGCGGCTGCAAGAGGAGTTGCTGCGGGTGCGAGTATAAGCGCAATATCAAACTGTTTTGCATTTACAGTGTACATCGCTGTGACATTTGAACACTTTTTAATTCGACATGTGTCGTATAAGCGGGGTACGAATTAAAAAGTGTCGTATTAAAACGTGTCGAACCAGAGGGGTAAGACGGTATGCCCCTATCAACCAAATTCTATTTTTTTTCTCATATGACGAAGCCATACACCCCTGATAATTCCACTATATGGGGTTTGACAGCAAGAACACTCATTCCACTGAGCTACTCTTGCCGTTCGTCACAAATACATTCAAAAACATCTGTCACTTCGCGAAACCCACGTGCTTTTGTTTTTGGCGGGAACACTTATTCTTTTGTTTTGCCTTGCGACTGTCATGCGGCGGTATGCCTTGCGAGCGTACGACCGCCGCGGGACTCTAATAAAAGATAAGCGCGACAATATTGATACAAATACAAATGCGTACAACCATCTGACAAATTGTTAAGCATTTGTTTCATAGAGTGAAATGCATATGAGTTAGTGTGTTGAGCCATTGTAGGCATCAACCGTTTGGCATGAGGTGATCCTACACTGCCACCATTTCTCACAAGTTTTGGTTTTCAAGTCGTTCGACAATGTGTGAACACTATAACATACTGTTACTGATTGACATACATTACACAAAACGTTCTTTATAGTGTATAGCGCTAGGTTTTATGTTGTTCAACATGACAACAAATGTTTATGTTACTGTTACATTAGGGAACGTTCAAAAATTACGTCCAACATTTGGGGGAGGGGGGGGGGGTCTAGAAAAGTGTGACAGTACGTGTATTGGGTATAGGAAAATTGCGTGACAGAGGGGGGAGGGGGGTCTAGAAATCCCGAAAAACGATGGACGTAATTTTTGAATCTTCCCTTAACAGTTAGGAGAAACTTACTGTTTAGAATATATGACAAGTTGTATTCTTCTATGCGGGCTGTCGGACTTTGATTTTTATCAAAAGGTGATAATATTTTGGGATAATAAATTTAAAAATGAGTAGTCCTGCTCAAGGTAAGTAAAAGGAAGGTAATCCAACATGCTAGATCACACAATCCGCCATATTGGAATTTTGAATGACAGCTGGCAAACTTGTTTTGATTTGGAAGTTTATCAATAATAGCATGCCATGACCTAAAAGTTGTCACTTCATGTTGTATATACTAGCGAGCTAATATGTATCGGGATTTCAATCAACGAGCGTGTGTCACAAATTCTAGCATCTAAGATAATCATTCCAACGACTTCCTCTAGAGCAGTATTTCCCGTCCCCGTCCCGGATCCTTCTGAAATCCTGATAGAATTGCCATCAGTTTGGAAGGAAAGGTTTAGAATATATGAGGCCACCGGGTAAAATTTTCATTTCAAAACTAAGCTGCCGGAGCTTCACCTTCACGCCTTTCCTCCAGATTCTGATTTTTAAAGTTTTTCTTCAAATTGAGATAGTATACTTTTTTGTTCTGGATTGTCGGCTCAATGTTTTGTGTCCATGGGACTTATCAGCTCCTAGAGCTAAAAGGCAACGGGCGGAGTCAGTAAGGATGGCTTTTGGTTTTTTGTGAGGAATGTTTACTGCTAGATTAGGAGTATGCGCTTCCACCGAGAAGATGCTGCAGCTCGGTGGTAGCGCTTCGCGCTTGGTGATAAATACCATCTCCGAAAGGACCGGTACCGACTGAATTTTCCCCCTTCGATCCATCCGCGTAAAGAACGGTGCATCTTTGAAAACCACGTTCAATTACTTCCTATACGACGGGTACTACCTTTTCTGGCGGGTCACCCGCCTTAGTTGAGTGTTCTGTACTTGGTTCTGTACCTTCCATTTACGGCCTGTGTGGTCCTTAGGCGTTGACAATTAAGAGGAAATGTACTTCTCGTTTTTTGGGGGGAAAGCATAGCAGTTCTACGAACGATCGTGTAGCAGCTGCTCTTCCACTTTCCACTGCGTCAAAATTTTTCACTTGTGTAAGGGTAAACAACAACTCCTAGCAACCCTAGCAACCCCACAGAAACCGATAGAGTAAAGTGTAAACAAACTTGCCAGCAGTCACCTCCACCACCCCCGCCATAAACCTCTCCCCGCATCTACTGACTGCGTATATGCCAGTACCTTCCATTATATTTACCTTGGTCCTGCTTTTACGTGTACCTCCCCAGTGGGCAGAAATAAAGCATTTGAAATACGAAAATTGCAGCCAGCAGGGCAGGGAAATAATATCGCCCAACCTCTTTGGGGTAAGCTTTTTCAGCTGTTTGCCCGCCTCCAACCCGACAACGAGAAAGCCGCCCGACGCTTTGTTCAGAAAGATTTTAGCGCTTGGTGAGTTATGACGTGTTTACGACCGTGCTCTTCGAGAAGTAGATTTTTCACAAGGCTGTAGCAGAAATTGGATTTCAGACTGCATTTTCCTCCATCTTGTCCCAGCCTTGGTTTGTCGTTTTTTCCCTTGATTTCGAGTGATTCGGCTACAAATCGAAGTATTTTCGCGAACATTTTCGTGGTATCACGCTGAGGTACCATTCTCCGGCGGAGAAAAGTCGGTTGGCGATAGTTTTCCATGGAATTGAGTTGGAATTTCCATGAGTCGCTGAGTTCATCATCACCGCCATCTTAGAAATCGATTACCAGTTCGGAGAAAATTTTACACCTTTACCATAACGTGGCAGCTAAGTAGAATAAAATATCGCTGAAAACGAGGAAATATTGCTGCAAATTGCGCAATAATACTTATGGACTGTTGATCATAGTTTGGGAAATGTCTGCTAATTTGTTAGTGGGCCGCCAGAGAAGAATTCTGAGGATTTCGAGTGAGTTCTAGTTAAGTTTTGCAAATTATAAACAGTGAATGATAGAAAGTAAGCTTGTTTCGAAGGTTTTACGGGTTTCGGGGGATTTCCGAGAGGACTGGCTCAAATTTTCACTGAGTGACCTTGAAAACGGGCCCCAGGGCGTAGTACTCTAGGTAGAAATACACGACTTCCCTGAAAGCATGAAAGACATCCCTGTGGTAAATCCACTTTGACAGACGTCAACGGTCTTACTCGTGTTGAGTTGAAAGCTTCATTCAATTTCCGGTTATCAGCTGACACCTCCACTCGTTCGAGTGAAGACGCGAGAAACTTGTTTCCATTTTCTCATTCTAAATACGCTCGTTTCTTAAGTTATTTGAAAAAAAAAGACCCGTAGAAGTTTAACATCTAGTGTAATAAGTAAACCATTTCTTTAGAGTTGAATAGAATAATAAGGATTAAGAAGTTTTACAAGTTTCATGTGGAAATTATTTTTTTATAAGTCAAAGTTAGATGAAAGTGAAGCCATTGGTAAACATGGTGACGGTTGTTGTAAAATTACCATAAAACCTTCGAAAATCAGCTAGTTTGAAAGTGTAAATACTCAGTGAAAAGTTATACTAAAAATACAAAAATCTGTTTACTACTGTTTAGTTGTGAGCTGCGAAAAATAAGACGCAAAATGTTTCATGAATGAAGAAGAACAGTAAGAAGAAACCCAACGCGTGAACAGGAAACGAGAAGAGTTCGACAGTGACAGTGACAGCCGGAGGTGCGCACGTCAAACGACGAATGACATTAGATTGCATACAAGCTCTGCAGTAACATTTGTAAGGCTTCCGGATTTTTTGCACTCGATCAAAATGGTGAGAATCGTTCCGTAGCAAGTTATGTGCAAAGTTGTTTTATTTGTGTTAATTAAATGTTTTCTATTCGTTTCAACAGCCACGGATAGACCCCCTCAAGCTTTTGGTGTGCCTCAGTGTACTTTTGGCTCCGAACGGTGGCATCCGTAGTGCTAACGAAGTCAAACGCCTTGCCAAGTGAGTATTTTCCTCCACACAAGCGTGGTTGTGCTCAGATCCTTACAAATGTCTTCGTTTAATTTTCTCGACAGCTTGATGGCGAAGTTCTCCAAGAAACTTGTATCCAAGTGTATCTACATACAAATTTTGAAATGCACCGAAACGGAACTGCTGGGTCAGTTTATGGCTGCCGGTGGGTGGTCTTTGGTGCACATGTGGCTGGGCGACGGAATCACCACCAAGAACTGGCCCCTGATTCAGGAGCTGCTGGAATTGCTGCTGTGCTGTCCGGTGGATGTGGAACGGCTCAAGAGCAACACCGCTCCGAAGCTGGTCAAAACCCTGTCCAAGGATAGCACCCACGAGGGTAAGTGTATTTTTTACTTATTTTGATTTCAACGACGAACAGGTTTTGTTCCGAAAGGTTAATAATGTTTATCAAAAATGAAAAGGTAACACTGCATTTGTCTCATTGAGCGACACATTTTTATTTGTATCCGCATTGGAAAAGTGGTGAAATTCTATAATCACCATTATTGTATGCAAAATTTCAAGCGATTGCCCGATTTGCACGCAAGTTGCACGAGGTTTATTAGAGTTCATTGGATGAATGCGTTCATTACACATACCCGCATCTGAAAACAATGTTTATGTTCATTCTTGCTAACAATTCAAGCAAAATTTAACGAAATGGCTCATCTATCTAAACGTCGATCATCTTTTAACAACCTTCCGTTAGAGACAAAATCCAAACCAACGCTAGATGCCTTCAAACGATCGCTATAGATAATACCTACAGAAAATTGTTAACTACTTAAGTATATTGTTCCAATAGTACTTCAAACATGTTTGTTTCCTTGACCTCTCCCAAACATTAAATGTAACAGGTTTGCGTAATTGATTAAATAAACTATTAAAATTAACAACCTATCCAATCGGCTGATTAGTATCTTGTTGTAGGTGAATTTAGTTTATCTAAATCTTTTGAACCGACTAATCCGTTAACGGAAGTTCGGAGTTGGTGCTATTCGACATCCAAACCGCCTGGAGACCAACCGGAATGAACTGAGGAGGGCATGGCAACAATCGTAGAAAGAAGGAACTTTTCATTCGCACCACCGCGATATCTGTTGAAATTATGTTTCATAACAAACTCGGAAATCAACACAAAAACAGAAATAGAGTTGCTAATTTTCAATGAGCATGGTGGTGTAGGGTGACCAGTTTGTCGAATTAAAAGTTTACCCCGGATTATTCGACAACAGTCGGTGTCGTATTAGCGGGGTAATACGGTATAAAATTATCTTAACACCGCCTAAGAAACCAATAAATTTATAAAATGTCCCCAAGTTTAAATGGCATCCTTAATTTAAGTACTAGTTTATCATTGATCAAGCATCAGATACTCTCGTATATCCTTTGGTAACGGCAACTGAAAGTGGTCCTATTAATTTGTCGCTTTGTAAATATATCAGATTCTGTAACTTTTGATGTAATGGACAGAACTCAATCAATTAAATACAATTCAAAATTCACGTAACTCGTAACACGTAACACGTAACTTACATCGTCAAACTTGGCCATTTTGTATAAAAATGACTGGTGGTTTTATTGGTGCTCATTCTGCGAAAGGAGTGACGTGACAAAAGTCGGAGTCGTATATCGAGGTGAGGAATCGCGACTCGAATGAAGTGACTCTCCATTTGATTTACACGGCGAGTTACTTCATTTGAGTTGAGATTTGTCGCCCCGATGTACGACTCCGACTTTTGTCACGTCACTGCATTCGCAGAATGAGCACAATTATTTGGTCCGACACTGTATGTCACCACTGGGACAAAACCTACTTCTCAGCTTCTAAGAGCACTTTCACAGTTTATTGCCTGAGAGCTTAAAATTATCATTTGTGACAGGCTCGGTGGTCTAGTGGATACCGCTTCTGATTCGTAAGCAGAAGGTCCTGGTAATATCAGGGCCGCCCCTTTGCTCCTACTTTCTCCCTCCTCTCTACATATATAACTCATGTTCATAGCCATCGCTAGAACAGAAACGAAAAATTCGTTTTCCTTCCTTCCAACTTTCCTAGCACAGTGTCAAGCTATCATATAACGCCTACGAGTTATGCAATCAAGCCAAATCTAGCGTAACATTTGAAAAGGGCCTATCTGCAAAATGTGAACAAATCCGATTTTTCACTATTCCTATCAATATCTACCTAAGCTATCCCATAACACCTTAATCAATGTGAAAAGAGCTATTTTAACCGTATTTTGAATAAATTTTAAAAGGGCCTATCTGAAATTGAATAATCTTTTAGGACCTAACTGCATTCAAAAGGTCCTAACTGATAATTACCTTTCAAATCAGATAGGCCCTTTTGTAAATTTTGATTATTTTTCATATTTTCCAATAGTTTTTAGTAGTTCTTTAACTTTCCTTAAATTATAGATGAAAATAAATCCAAAATATTTCAAATTAGCTAAAATTAAGAAAAAATAAAAGTGCCTAACTGAAACTTTCCCTTCAAATCAGATAGGCCCTTTTGTAAATTTGGGTTATTTTTCATGTTTTCCAATAATTTTGAGTAGCTCTTTAACTTTCCTTAAATTATTGATAATTTTAACCCAAAATAAATAAAATTAGCTAAAAATAAGGAAAAAATAAAAGGGTCTAACTGAAATTGCCGACGATAAAAGGGCCTAACTCATTTTGAGATCGTAAAAGGGCCTATCTGCCGTTCATGTTCAAAATACATTATTTATGGAATTTTTGCTATAGTATGATGCAAATAATGCACAGAACCATAAAGTAGATTCCCATACGTGTCAATAGATGGAATAAAACACCTAAAAAAGTCTTTCGTTTTTAAATAGGATTAACTAATTTGGGAGGTAATCTTTTCATGCGATTTTCTCAATGTTTACGTTTTGCAGATAGGCCCTTTTCAAATGTTACGCTAGAAATGTGCCTCATTATCTTCAGAATAATAAATAAATACATTAATCTATCATCTTACGCCTGGCATCCACGCATCAATGTGTGAACCCATTGCCAACCACGTCCCACCGACAAGCCGACATACAAACGATTGCAATCATCACTTCCTTCTTCCCCGCATTGACCTGCAACGTGACGTGGCAGGCGCCTTTGGCGCCTAAAAATAAAAGATCGCCAACATTCACACACTGAAGATGCCTGCTTAGTCCCCGGCAGATATTTTATTGATTCCTTGTGTGTGTTGCTGGTCTGGCGATACTGGAGTACACTCTGAAAAGTTTTCACGTCCAATTTACATGAAAACATTGGCAGTTTTCGTCCACCTAACTTTTCATGTAACAATGACCTGACTAGCATGTGGCGGCTCTCACAAATGAGGAACTCACGGTTACATGATTGTCATGTGAACTTTACGGCGATGGTACGGTGCCTTGTTTGAATGTTTTTTGCTGATTTCATTCAAACAATCTAGAAAAAAGCCACATTATTTTTGCTATCCTTCAATAATGTAATTCATTATATTATATTACACGTAAAAACTGCAAAAATTCGGTAAAACAAATAATGCACTGATTCCTTTGTTGACATCGTTCATGCTTCAG
The DNA here is from genome assembly GCF_035046485.1 of Aedes albopictus. NCBI lineage: Eukaryota > Metazoa > Arthropoda > Insecta > Diptera > Culicidae > Aedes > Aedes albopictus. The sequence goes on along the minus strand of NC_085137.1, from coordinate 86,644,269 downwards.
CTCCAAGCGTCGACTGAGTTGGTGCTCCAAGTAGGTATGTCCGATGGCTTCACTTTATTTCTAAGAACAAATAACAGTTAATAAGAAGAATCTTTTTCAAAATATTAATTTTTGAATTGTGTGTATGATTTATTATCTATTGCATACCTTTTAATTTCGATTTTTACCGAGAAAATCAAATCAACGAGTAGCAAAACTAGTAGGTAAACAATGATGACCGCCATGTTGTGTACTAACTTTCTGCAGGCACTCAATTTTTCACACATGATAATCATGTAACTGATACCTGAAATCGAGGTGACTCTGACGTGGCTCTATGTAAGAGTCACATGAATCATGTAAGAAGGGCAAAGTGAGTGCAAGATGGCGTCCACGTGATTTTTCATGTAGATTGGACGTGAAAACTTTTCAGAGTGTAGTATCTACGGGCGATTTATCAAGCTCAATCTCAAGCTGTGATAGATTCAGCTCAATCGGGTAAAATTCGAGCTGGCGCAAACTAGATAAAGTTTGTATAGGATTTTTAGTCAGTCCAAATAGGGTGACTTGACCGGTAGGTTTGTTATGTTCGTCATTCATGGGGGGTCAAATTGCCAGAAACTTGGTCATATAATTCAGCTTCGTTGAGAAGGAGTTAAGGCCTAATCTGCCCTCGGACGCATAAATGTCACATGTTACAATAGAAAACCCCGAGAAAAACACATTTGAAGTTTCAAAATAAAGTTTGACTATTGTCGCATTTGATTGACTTCAACGCAATTGAACTATCGAAACATGTATAGGTAAATTCATATGTTGATAAAATATGTCAAAAATACTAATCAATGACTTTTGACATAAAAACCTCAAAACATGCGACATTTATGCGTCCGACTCTAAGTTCAACAGCTTTCAACATACAATAGATGCGTAGTGGCATCTATTCCATCTGAAACAGGTGCGATCTGCAAAAAAAGCACGTGCTTTAGAGTTGAAGTTCAGACCACTACATCTTAGAGTCTTCTCGTGGTTTAGTGGTAACACGCCTGTCTAGTGAGTAGGAGTCGTGAGTTCGAGTCTCACCGAGAGAGCAAGTAACTTCTTCGTACCAATAGCGCAGAAAACAGACATGTAAACTTGAAAAAAAATCTCGAATGGGTGTAAAGAATCAGTTTGTTTAGCTCCACCTAGCAGCATGTTGCTATTTATAGTCAGTGGTGAAGTATATGTATATTTGAATAAGTTTCATATAGACCAGTAACAGCGGTTGTGCTACTTTTCCCCGAATGCCGTTTCTTCGAACGCCGATTCCTCGAATGACCCCTTTTTCCAGAACAACTTCTTCTTTATGGCTCTACGTCCCCACTGGGACTTAGCCTGCCTCGCTTCAACTTAGTGTTCTTTTGAGCACTTCCACAGTTATTAATTGAAGGGCTTTCTTTGCCTGCCATTGCATGAATTTGTATATTGTGAGGCAAGGACAATGATACACTATGCCCAGGGAGTCGAAAAAATTTTCCCGACTAGATCGGGAATCGAACCCGCCGTCTCCGGATTGGCGATCCATAGCCTTAACCACTAGGCTAACTGGAGACCCCAGAACAACACCCTTCTTTATTATTTCCGTTCTCGGCCGTTCTTTCAAGTTCCATTGCTTCTCAGGCCTGCTGAAACACTGCTGAATGAAGAATGGTTATATGACTCCTTCTTTCCATTGCTGCTTTTTTTTCTAGAACCAAATTGACCCTAACGACTTCTCAAATAGTGGTCGGTTTGTTTTTTAACAACCAGTATCATGAACATTTTTTGAGGAAACGGGTCATTCGGGGAACTGACTTTCGGAAAACCGGCCATTCGTGGAAAAGTAGCACATGCTTGACAGGAGCATGAGAATTTTTCGGAAATATCTTCACCACCGTGTTGCCAATTGTGTCGCAGATTACGGTGGTATCACATTTCCCGGAATGACACATTTCACGGAATGTCATTTGTCGGAGTGACATTTCCCGAAGAGAGACATTTTCGCGGAATGATGCTGGATCATAAGGCTGAAGTATGTTGAACGAAGTACAGCAGAACGAGCGTGTCAATAGGCCGAATAGGTCATTATAGGTCAAATGACTGTTGTGGTGGTTTGCGGTTATCTTCTTGTCAATCCTCAGCCTACATGATTAGCTTCAAACTACCACATCTTTTGGTGTTCTTGTTTTTCCAAGGTGCACAAAACACGAGTACTTACATAGCATAATCAAACCATTCAACTAGGTTGCAAAAGTGCCCAATGCTCGTCTTTAGAATTAGAGTCATTCAATTCAATGACCTAACACTAGGGTGGCCCACACTTCAAGGATGTTTTCGATCACTTGGCAACCGTTTGACTCATTTGTCCATAACTCAGTTCAGAAGCATAATATTGAAATGTGGTGTTCGGCAAACTTGTAGATTAGTGTTTTTCCTATAATTATCACCAAGGACGCAATATTCTAACTAATATTCATGGCGTAAAACTAAAAACTAAACTAAACGATCGAATTTTTGTTGGTCTTGAAATGCCAAGTCTTACCTCCCGAATTGAGTGTAGAGTTAGCAAACGTTAGAATACACGTAGACTCAGTGTACCAGTTATGGCTATAGCACCTCAAATTCGCCATAGTCGATTTTCATCCTTTAAAGATACAAACCAACAAGAAAAATTTCGTGAACAACAGATCACGTTCACAAAAGATGATTGCAATTATTCAAATTTCACAATTTGCCCAAATTATGATAGAAATAAATCATTTTCCTTAACTTTTCGGCTTCCTTGCACCATATTTCGCCATAGTGTAACAGTTATGGCAAACCCCGTAAGGAATGCATGTAAATAGTGCGAAGTGGAACCCAAAATTAACAAATGTGTCCATAACTGGTACAGGGTCCCTATCATTGGCACACGCCTTAATGAATACTAAAAGTAATTTTTGGCTCCGTTTCTATACTTTTCCTGTAAAATATGACAACTATTCAATCATTTGTCATATCGATGACATTCGTCGGTCTTCTTCTTATTTTTGTAGAAATAGTTTGTCTTAGGTAGTGCGATAACTGGTGCAGGCACCCTAAATAAAAATTAAAAAAAAAAATGCCTCCTGAATCAGTTGTTTTGGACTCCCAGAAGCTACGTTCAAAATTTGAGCCAGGCCCGTGCACAGAAGTGGCGCCAAGGGAGGGGTTTTTCTCTATTTTGGCAAAAGGCGGAGGGGCGCCTAGTGTATGAAGCGTCGGTAATGGGAGGGGTTTAACACCCAAGCCCCCCCTTGTGCACGGGCTTGATTTGAGCACAATTAAACGCTTACAGCGCCACCTAGCGGCCAAAATCGAAAACTTAATATTTCTGCATGCATTTTGCCAAGTTTTCCCATACATACTTCAAGCTTGTTGAGCGCCCCCTTAGGCTTAATCATTTTTGCTCAAATTTTGAACGTAGTTTCTGGGGTGTCCAAAACAGCTGAGGATAACAACTCAATGGGTAAGACTTGGCATTTTTCGAAATTCTCGTTTTTCATATAATACCTCATTTCGTGAATCTGGTCATTCCGGGAAATGTTATTTTACGAGTAAAGAGATGAACCAGCCAAGGGCTGAAAGTCTCATTAATAAAGACAAATCAGTCAATCAATCAATCAATCAATCAAATGTCACTACGGGAAATGACGCTCCGAGAAGTGGCATGCAATTCTTATTTGAAGCTTATTACAAACAAGTGAGCAAGAACAGAATAATAACAGGCGCCGTCCACGAATTACGTAACGCTCTAGGTGGAGTGGGGAGTATGGCCGAGCGTTACGGTCCATTCAAAAGTTTTCGGAGTTTTATATAATAAAGCGTTACGGAAGGAGGAGGAGGGGTTGAAAAATGTCGATTTTAGCGTTAAGTAATAAATGCATGCTGCCAAATGCACTGTTGTTTGAAGCTTGCTTCTTGATAACTGGCACTGAGGAAGATTACAAGTGGTAGTCGAAATACGCGTATCTGTCAAAGGATAAGCAACATAGGGCGAAATTAAAAGGTACGAAACTGATTACACTCATTCGAAGAGGGTATTCTGCTAGAGGGTTCGAAAAGTCGGTACAAGAACAAACTTTACTGTTTGATGGTGCTCCTGCAGCGAAATTAAACTTTTTTTTTTGTTTTTGTGGAGATTCCACCTGTTTAAACTTCTGCGCGAAAATTAGGTGAGTGGATTTTTCTCGCGTGGGCCCACAGATATGAAAACAGAGCGCGTACTGGAGAATGTTTTACACTGTGTTGTTAGGTACACATTTGGCGATAATTTTGCAGTGGAAACAAACGTTTATTATGCACCTACGCTTTAAATAAGCCTAATAAATTTGTTGCGCCGAAATCTATAAATCTCCGCAATGGGCAATAAGGTATTCTGTACACAATCCTTACACTGCGACATTGCCATTAGGGGTCGTTCATAAACCACGTAGACTTTAAGGGGGGGAGGGGTCCAGCCAAATTCTACGCTCCATACAAATTTTAAAATTTTTGTATGGACAAAAGTCTACGAGGAGGGAGTAGGGGTCTGAGATCGCCAAATTTTGGCCTACGTGGTTTATGAACAGCCCCTTATGGATCTAGGGTGCCTAACCACGCAGGTGACTGATATGTTGGGCATTTTTCCGCTATAACTTAGTCAATTTCAAACCAATCGATTTGAATTTTTGTTCTCGGCTAGATACTACTAACTCACGGCGTACAAAAAAACGTGTGTCATAATTATAACTTCACAAGATATTCTACAATTATTCAATTCATAACTTTACCAAATCTTATCATTTATTTTATTTTCTATTTATTCCACAGGAGTTCGCCTGCTTGCATCGAAACTTGTGGAACAATGGCTCAAGATTGCTCGCAACGACATTCGGGCCGGAAATCAACAACAGCAATCATCGTCCCAGTCACCGTCGTTGGTTGCCCAGCCGTCCGCCTCGGATGACAAGTCCCCCAACCCGGAGCAACATCAAGAACAGCAGATCACCATGCAGGAAGAGGTTGTGGATGCACCGCACGAGGAGGTTCTGGACGAAACCGTTGTCGAAGAAGATGAAGAAATCGTACCGGAAGTTGATCCTTTGGCAACTTCCAGCACGGAGCAGATTGAAAATGGCTCGGTAGAGGAAGATTCCGAAGATAAACCGGAAGAAGAGGATGTGGAAGAGACGAAGAAAGCTTTCAATGATGCAGTGGCGGAAAGCAGCAACAAGAAAACTCCGCTGTTGTTTAAAATCACGATGAAAAATGGTAAACAAGTGTTGGCTAAGGTTGAATCTCCTACTAAGAAAAGTGCTTCGTCTGGTGTAGAAGATGAAGAAGAAAGCGAAAAGGTCGAAGAAGATGATAGCAAAGATGAAGTGAAAGATGAAACTGTGGCAGATAAAGATACGACAATCACAGAGGAAAGTGTGGCAGAGGTTGAGGAAACTGACTCAACGGAATCTGTGAACAAAAGTGATTCGGATAACGCTGTAAAGGATGAAAAGAAAGACAAAAGTGATGTGGATAAAGAAAAGAGTAAAGATCGAAGAAAAAGTAGCGATAAAGAGCGAAGCAAAGAATCTAAAGATAAAAGCTCCTCTAAAGATAAAGATAGGCACCGGGATAAGGATAGGGACAAGAAATCTAGCAGTAGTGGTCATAGGTCGTCATTGTCCAAGTCATCTTCATCGTCGTCATCTTCTAAACATAACAGCAGTAATAGTAGCAGCAGTAAGAGCAAATCGTCAAGCACAAGTTCTAGCAGCAAGAGCTCGAGTTCAAGCTCTAGTTCGAAAGACAAGGATAAGCACAACAGCAGCAGTAGTAGTAGCAGCAGCAGCAAGCATCATCACAAAAGTTCGTCGTCTTCCAAATCATCCAGCAGCAGCTCCAAGAGCAGCAGCAGTTCAAGTGACAAACATCGAGAACATAAAGATAAAGACAAGTCTAGTCATTCGAGCAAGGACAATGACCCAAAACTGTCCTCGCCAACTAGCAATAAATTGGACAAAACATCTAAAAAGTCGAAAGAAGGTGCCGACGAACGGGTAGCATCGGAGGACAGCAAGCAATCGCCAGTCCACAGCAACAAGAAGGCTTCGATCTCCATTGAAGTTCGTAACACTGAGCATCGGCCCAAGACGGTGAAAACGTTCAACTCTCAGTTCCGCTCGCATGGCCTGATCGAGGAAGCTCCTCCTCCGCCGTCCCGTAAAGGTCTGAAGAAACCGGCGGTCACTACCCCGACGGCGGTGATAGGTTCGACCGCTACCGGAACAGTCCACAATCACAGCAAGCGGCCATCGCCTCCCCCATCGTCCAAGGAAGGACCTCCAGAGAAGAAGGCCCGCGAAGAACCGGCGGAACGACCCGGTGCAATAAAGTTGATTCCACCGAAAAGGCAACGTAAGTATCCGGGGATACACCTCGCTATTCATGGGAGTTTTTTTGAGTCTCGTTTCAGATCACGGCCGGAAGTGTGCATTTTCGCCGATGGTGTGACAATAATGGCAGTATACCGAAAGGAGGTGCGGGATGAAGTGGGGGTTATGTGGGCGAAATGTGCTCAGTTTGTGTTAGTTGTGCTAAACCGTATGCATATGTACTTGATAGGTGCGCTTTGTTTCGGAAAAATGTAAACAGTATTTTGAAAATGTTCTTCCAAATTTCGCCAGAGAGCTAACTCAATTGGCCTGTGGAGTTTGTTAGATATTTTCAAAAATGAGTTACTTTTGCTGGAGTCCGGCCACTACTTTTATATTGTTATCGAAATCATACTCAATGCTCGTTTGTTGGAATACGTTGGGAAGGAGTTCCTCCTTAGGTGGCATCACATCTCTCGGAATGCAGTTTTCCGGAGTGACATTCCCGGAATGTACCGTTTTTCGGAATGCCATTTCCCGGAAAGAGGGAAATATATCGTTCCGGAAAGTGTGTCGTCCCAGGAAAGTCACTTCGGAAAGTGTCATTCCGGGAAATGTGATAACACCTTTTCTATAAGTTTGGAATGGTTAAATTTTGATACTTAAGCACTAAATAATTGACGTAAACGTTATTTTTGGATAAATGTGATATTCGTGATACTTAAATGATTTACTGAAAAACTAGACAAACGAGAGGTCTGTTGAGCAAATCAAAATGAGTTAATTCCTTTTTAATTATATTCCAACGAAAATTTGCAACAGTTGAGTTCGAATAACTTGTACAAATAGCGGCATGATTTCAACAAAAAATCCTCAAATCTTGATACTGTTTTTGTGAAAGCATTGCTGTTAAGTAGATCATTATCAAATACGGATTTGAATGGCTGCCGTACTCAAGGACAACGTGGGATTTCGCCGAGATGGAAGACTTGCCAAGCCGAACAACGATGAGTAAGATATTTTATTAATAGTTTAATTATAACACCACAAACCGAAAACAAAAATGTGAAAAGAGCGCTGTTCCACCTGGCAGTGCGTGAATGCGTGCATCAAATGTTTGCAACCAACCCGCGCCGATTTGGGGACTTCGATGGATGGAAGGAGCGAATTCTCTTATACTTATATATGTGCCTCTAGATTGTAAGCTCACAGTTAAGACCTTCTACACGCTGAAGATTTCACTCCTGGGCGCCGAATGTTGTGTGTGACGGACGATAACATTTCTTTTACAGGTTGCAGCACGCCATTTCTCGCACTTGTAATCCGATTGTAACCTCCGGTGGGGCGCGCCATTTTTCCATGACGTCCTGAACACACGAGAGCCAGAAAAATCGCATCGCTCCCTCCGGATGGCACAAGGCGAGCAAATGAGCTCTCATTCTCATGGTGAATAAATACTAAGAGGTTGTAATTGTCAAATGAGAAAAAATGTCCTAACCAAATAAAAGAAAACAATGAAACGAATACAAAGCGTAACCGTACGGAGTCCCTACGAGTCCAAGGCCGAACTAGCAAAAGGGGTGCACTATTCTCTAGTGGTTGGTGGAAGGGGGTTGTTTCTCCTGCCGCCGTCTGCGAGTATTAGGAATCAGTTAAACGTTGTATGACGTATGTGTGTGTGTGGTTGGCTGGTGGTTGTATTGATTTTGACATGCTTCCGGAGTCTTGGGGCGAGGGATATCAGATGACCAAACTTCTGCCCAATTTCCCCTTTTTCGTGACGCATCCTTCATTTATTAGTATAGTCATTGGTAGTACTTTCGAAAACATTGTGTGGGTACTTAACGTAGAAATTGGATGTATTTTACCATTCACGTCCATGAGCTGCGTCAAAATGTCACTCTTTTTATCACTTGAGCATTCGCACGTCGACCCGGACCTGCGTTTATTACTATGAAGGGTACGCCTGATTCTTTTTTGCACGGATCGTTTTTCTACCATTACTCAATCCGTTTTGAACCAATTCAAATGAAAATTTGTACACAGGGAGACACGATCCGTACTATCCGTGTACAAAAAATCAAGTCATTTGGTTTAAAATTGACTAATATGTAGTAGAAATACGACCCGTGCAGAAAAGAATCGGGTGTAATTCTCAGAATAGATCATTCTTTGCTGAGATGGACCAATAGGCGTTCACCGGTATATAACGCTTAACAAGGGTGAGAGAATGCCTGCTAATATGTTACAGACATGCAAACAAGCTTGACGAAGGATAACAAGCATGAAAATGTTAAATTTTTAATGGCGAATGTTCAACTCTAACGATTCTTATCGATCGGTGGTGTAAGGCCTTCGGTCGTGACCAATCCCCTCCAGAACCTGATTTGGAGCGTGTAGTTCTGTCAGTCCCCTCCCCTCTCTTAAAATAGTCCAGGTAGTTTATGAACGACCCTTTAACTGTAAAAAGTGCACATCACAAAGTAAATGTTTTTTTTTTCTTTTTCATTAACTATCTCCTAAGCGATACGAAAAGCTCTTGTCAAATCAGTTACCTACGCATTTTAGACTCTTTATCCCCGCCAATAGAATTAAACTAGAACTCCAATGGTGCTGTGGTCATTTGCCTAATTATTTGAATTTATACCTACTTGCAATTGAAATAAATGGTTCAAGTGGCCATCTTGTATCTTTGTTTTGGCGAATTTATTTGACACTTTTAGTGGGGTATTTTTGCCAATAGTTGATCCATTCTTATTCTTAAATATCCTGCTTAAATCTGTTACCACCGGGAGACAATGCCTCGCTGCTAACAATAGTTCCAGCTGGTATAATTACGCTAAAATACGCGTTAAGTTAAACAAATGTGCAAATAAAAAAAAACGTCTGGAAGACCACTAAATGGCACAAATTTCCCAAATGGAGAAGAACGTGCCTCTGGAGCCGACCTACCTGGGAGACCACTAATGGTTAAATTTAAGGGGCCCCACTATTGCCATCAATTAAACTTGGTAGGAGAAAACGATCTTATCCAATGGTGATTTGTATTTTGTCAAATATTTATCCCTGTGTACTAGCGTTTTAAGGGTCATCTATCCCCTCCTTATTTATATTGGTTCTTTGTGTAGATCACGCCACATTTTATATGGATAATCACTTATTTTCTGGAGTGCCCCATTTGGCATGATCCTGATAAGCATAATGCAGTCTGGCATAACAGTGATGATGTTCATACCGAACGCAATAAGCTTGAAAAGCTACGGCTGATGTGTATGACCGAGCACTCTTTAGAATTTTGTATAGAATGCTTTCAAATATGTTGTGTCCCTATTTGACGGAACATATTGACGATGAAAAATGTACGAACATAAGGAAGATTTGCTTGTGGTGCTCCTCCTAGTGAAGTTATCTAGTATGGTGCGCCCACCACCTGTATAAAGCTTTAGCCCGTGGATGCATCATCCCATTTAAATTCGTTCCTTGTCACCATATGGATTTGATATTTTCCGTTATATGTACTAAGAAAACTCCTCAAAATACATGCGTTTTTGTAGCCCTTCTGTATCACCACTAAGCGTCATACTGACGTGTGCAGCATAGTTGTCCCATGTTTTATGGGAATCTCTATTATCACACGACAGCATAAATCTGATGTTTCTAGAATTTATTTTGTTCAAAATTTTCACCTAAAGAATCAGTTGCCTTCACGGCAACTTCTACCACTTATCCATGTTCTTCGAGATCGATCTTCCTATGTCACGAAAAACATCTTTCTTCAATTAAAAAAAGCAACCCCGTCATCTCAGCGCACGCACCACTCGGATCCACGCAGACGGATCGCACCCTTTTCTTGCTGGTTCGGCTTTCGATGGGGGCATTTTTATTTCCTGATACCACCAACAACACTAGCTCTTGTCTCCGTTCCCTCCCCCTTTCTCAGAAACCTTCGTGCCTATATCACCAGGGTGCTAGGACGCCATCTTTAAGAATCCAACATGTTGTATGTAAACATTTGTGTATCCACAAAGGATTCCATTGTGGATACACGATAGATGTTGGCTCCTGTCAGATGCATTAGGTAGGATTAGGGCTGCCACATACGTGGCCTATATAAATTCCTGTGGTTGGTTGGTATGCATGCATTCATTCATTCCTATATTCATAAGGGGGTGGGTAATCTGATCATACACGCGCGTTTTTCATTGGCAAATGCGCACACACAATCCTATTTGTAGGTACTGCTGTAATGCAGTGCTGTGCATTCGAATCGTTGTCAGCTGCTCATTCCGAGGGTGTCGTCACAAGAGTGCAGACGACTCGAACGACGGCGAAGCGATGAGAATGCTAAAATGTATAATGAATGCGTGGTCGCTTGGCAGCGTGAGGAGAGAGAAAGAGACTTGATTGTGTAGGGGAATATCGGTGACTCATTTAATTTGGTCCAAAGATACCAGTACACAGGGTCAAATATTTGTCCAAAAAGAAACCAACGCTCAAACATATGGTTTGACTCGATCGAATTTTCGTTAATGTCAAACAAATGTTTGATCTTTAGTTCGTTCCTTGTCAAATATTTGACCCTGTGTACTTGAGGCCCTATCCGAAACAAAATATGAAAGGTTAAGCAAATAGGAAACGTTTAGCTTTATTGGCATATGGAGGTTGTAGGAGATCCGTTTAGGGCGCGTATCATGTCTTAGTGAGGGCATTTAAAAAAAAGTAGGTTATCCGCTTAATTGGCATGCGTTTTTGTTCGATTTGGACAGCGTGTATTATCATTTTTAGGCGCTGTCCATAAACAACGTAGGTTCATTTTTGGTCTCCTCAGGCCCCCCCACCGTGAACTTTCGTCCATACAAAATTTTTAAAATTTGTATGGACCGTAGACTTTGGGACCCCCTCCCCCCATTAGAGTCCACGTAGCTTATGGATAGGCCCCCATCGGCAGACTATCCCCTCCAGCATATTTGTTTGTCAGAAGATTTTCAATAAAACAGGCAACAGCTAATGAACGACCCTGGGGTCCAATGACCACAAGCTTGTACATATTTTATCAGTCAATGCTGTTTATTTCTCCACGCGATGATTGATAAGTGTCATGCTTTGTTCGGTCAATATTTAACGATGGCTCACTGGAATTTTCTTGTACGAGATACCATGCGTCACCATTCTTCGTGGGTTATATGTATGGTGCTCTACATGTTGTATTGTCTACCTGCCACAAGTTGAAGCAAAGATTTACAGCCGCTGTTCGTAGTATTTACACGCATTCAGTGAAGGTGAACAGCTTGGGTTGCTAACGATATGATTGGGAATAGTGCAAATTTCTGGCCTTGCCTTTATCATTGTAGCTTCAAGTGATGAGTGGTTAACAGTATTGCGGTTTAACGACTACAAACAAAAATTTTACGAGGTGCTCTTTTTTCGTTTGCGAACCTCAATGTTTGAGATAAAAATTGCTTTCTCAAAAAGCACCATGTTGTTGTGCCTTTGCTTTGTATTTAAATATTCATAATTTATTAGCATGAGAAAGCGTGCATTTTCCTCTTTCTGATTCAGGCTTTGACGCTGGTTAAGGACATACTTGTTAGAATCCCAAATTGGCCGCCACAATGGCCAATTTTGGTAGCTACTCACGATTTCGAGAGCACAAATCTCTTCGTAAACCAAACCAGCGTATCTGTTCTTCTTATTTGAAGCTTATTACAAGTCAGCAAGAGTAGAATAATAAAATGCACTGTTATTTGAAGCTTGCTTCTTGGAGTTTGTGCGTCTGAAGTTCTGATGCACTGTTGAAGCGGGATTTCAATACGTTTGTCCTTAAGATGTTGGTACACGCCACGGGCTTAGCCAGTTTGTTCTTTTTTTTTTGCACACCCTCAACAACCCCGAGAAAGAACGGGATGGAAGAGAGGACAAATGGCCCTTCCCTCATCCTTTTGTTTCTCGTGTTTGTTTAAGAGAGTGAGCAAGAAACAGCTCTTATTACGCCCCTGACCGCTGCTTAAACATCTGATTTGATTCGATCGAATTACCATTTGTGTTGAACAGATATTTACTTTTGAGTTCATCCCTTGTCAAATATTTGACCCCGTGTACTTGGAACCTTAGTATTAGAAATACGTAATGAGAAGCGAAGGAAAAAAGGTTGCAAATTTATTTATATTTTGCCCGAACAAAAAATAAACAAAATTGTTATGGAGCGTAGACTGCCCTGAATCCCTGTGCAAAAAGTCTACGTGTGGTTTGTGAACGGTCCCTTACCATGCGGCTCAAGCCGTAATGCATGCATAAAAACGATGTACAGGGTACGACAGGAAAATACACAAGTTTTTTTCACTTTAAACCTAATTTTTATCCACTTGACGTGTGTCTATCCATGTTTTGACGTTCCATGAGTTATAGTAGTTTTTTTTTTTGCATTTTGTTTTCTTCCTGGCATAACATCACAACTGGGACAAAGCTTGCTTTCCAGCTCAGGTACTGTTTCATCGTATTTCAAACGTTGCTAGTCAAATAGGGTACCTATTAGATGACTAGTGTTGTGTTCCGCGAACACAAAGATTGAACAAAAAACAATCCGCCAGACTAAAAATTATCGGATGTCGGGTCAAATTTGGGTAAAATTTTATCAAGTATTGAACCATTGTTGTACAAACATTGGATAACAATCAGTTTCAATTGCTTATCCTTTGATAGATACGCGTATTTCGACTACCACCTGTAATCTTCCTCAGTGTCAGTTATCCACTGGAAGATTACAAGTGGTTGTGGTAGTCGAAATACGCGTATCTGGCAAAGGATTAGCAATTAGGGCGGAAATCAAAGGTACGAAACTGATTACACTCATTCGAAGAGGGTATTCTGCTTAAAAGGTTCGAAAAGTCGGTACAAGATTGGATAACAGTTGGGTTTGGTGGTTAAAACATAAACAAGTCGACATTTAGCTTTATGTCCGGTTAGATGTATTCTATGGCGAATAAAGCTTTACATCTAGAAACACCACAGTTTATGCTTGCTAACTGTGGCTTAAATAGGACGCAATAAGTAAAGTACTAGATTGAAAGTAGTGAGCTGGATTTTTGTATGGTAAGATGATCAATAATTGATCAATTAATAACACTAGTTTACAGCATTTTTGAACTCGGTAAGCTGATGATCATATTTAGTGTAGAATCATGCCCTGAGTTCGAATACGTGAAGGAAAAAAATACAGTAGAGCGGAAAATGTTTCGGCTTTCCATTTAAAGCTGTCGAATTGCAATAGGTTTTTGTTCTATTTTTAAGCAAAGTTGCTCCCTTCATACATCTCTATTTCCGTAACCAGCTTCGATTGAGCTGCTTTTTTACTTTAATTCAAATTTACGTTGAGAATGATTTTTGAATTGATTGTTTCTTACTGAAAAATACAAATTTTAATTATTTTTTTGGAAATTCTGCTCAAATTGAAGGAGTCACCAATATCTTGAATCCCACTAATTTGATGCAAGAAGTATGTTCAGATGATCGAAACATATTATATTCAGCTTTCTATTTATGCAAAAAGATTGAACATTCGTTGACTGCAACGCACTCGATTTTCATGCATCAAAAGTTTTGATCGTTGATAGAAGTTCATGACTTTCGTTTTTTTTTTGTTAACTAGTGTAATTCAGAATTATTCTCCGTTTTTGCAATAAAATGGTGCAAACAGCGTGGGTATTATGATTTGGCGCTGTCAACTTTTTTCGGCCATCTCTGACTACCCCCTCCCCTCTCGTAGATTTTTGTTCATAGACTGCGGCCAACCAAGCCCCCCCCCACCCCCCCCCCCCCCATCCCCGTCCCCTCTTAGAATCTACGTAGTTTACAGGTCCTTTCTTGACTAATTTGATGCTGTTTAAGCAAAAGTTTGGATAATTGTGTTGTTGAAGTTGTAAAAAATAATACAACAACACAGTTACCTACCTAAACTGTTCAAACAGCATCAAACTAGTCTAGAAATCATAATACCCACGCTGTTTGCACCATTTTATTGCAGAAATTAAAAAATCCAGCTGCTGCTTATTACTTTCAATCTAGTACTTCACCGATTGCTTCATTGAACATTATGCGTGGGTCGTTAGTCGTCAGTCGTCAGGCTGAGGTTTGTGTCATTTGAATAATCAGAGGCCAGTCATTTCGAGTGATATTTCGATGGTTATTGGAAAAACGAGTAGTTGCCAATCTCAGTTTCACCTTGAAATTTTAGTTGATATTGAAACATCGCTATGAACACTCCCACTGTTATCACCTGAAAGCCTTCTCTGCCCATGATCATTTTGTGTTTGTATATCGTGTGGCAGGCACGAATAAATGCCCAAGGAGATAAAGAAATTTTCAATACGAAAAGTTCCTGCATTGACCGGAAATCAATATCCTCTTGTCCGGCTTGATAATACTGATATTACTCCCTCAACGCAAGAGTTTTGCAACATGCTCTAGAGCGGTATATTGCTGAACTGGCGAGAATTTGCGTTGATACGCTAAGACCGCTCAGCACCTAGAATGTGTAAGACCTACTCATAAGTGCATAATTTCTAGACCACGCCAAGAATGTGTAACAACTGCTGATTTTTTTCTAAATCTGTTAATGATTTTTATTGAGGAATTTTACGAATTCCTTATGATAACATAATTCCAATGGGCGGTTTGCAGTTCCAAATGACGTTCGCAGCTAATAGCAAGACCATGAATATGACTCATAGTTTCCCGATATTTTTATGATTTTATGTTATAAATATACACCATGATTATAATTTATGATTTTATGATTGATTTTACCATAACGCTATGCACCCGTTATTGTTTTGGCTTTCGACGACCAAAACTGGAAAATATAATCATGAAGCTATGATTAAATAAGCTGGGATCATGAGAAGCATTCATTAAGCCAAGAATAATTTTCATAAACCTGGATGCAGATCCTGATGCTTTACCATCACATTAATAAAATTATGCATAGAATTCATGGAATCAAAAAATACTTTTATGCAATTCAGTATTATAATTTCAGTTTTATCTGACTCATTTCAGTATAATAATGACCTAATTTTCCGTACAGGCTCATTATGCAACTGAAATGAGTTGAATAATGAAAAATAGTTGCATAATGTTCATAATGCAACTCATTTGGGTTGCATTATGAACATTATGCAACTCAAATGGGTTGCATTATAAAAAAAACATTGCATAAAATTTTGTATGCGACTCGTTGCAAAACTCGATTTTTTCAGCACTCGTAGTATTTATCCAACTCGGCAAGCCTCGTTGGATAAATGTACAACTCGTGCTGAAAAAATCATCTTTTTGCAAATCATTGCATAAATAACTATTATGCAATTCAGTATCATAATTTACATTTTATATAACTCATTTTGGTATCATAATGGCCAATTTTTCCGAACTGGTTCATTATGCAACTGAAATGAGTTGCAAAATGAAAAATAGTTGTATAATGTGAACATTATGCAACTCAAATGGGTTGCATTATGAAGAAATCATTGCATAAAATTTTGTATGGGACTCGTTGCAAAACTCGATTTTTTCAGCACTCTTCGTATTTATCCAACTCGGCAAGCCTCGTTGGATAAATGTACGACTCGTGCTGAAAAAATCAACTTTTTGCAACTCGTTACATAAATAACTATTATGATTCCGTCGTCGTCGGACCTCAATGCTTCTCAGTCAAATTCATAAAATCATGGTTGATTGAGATGGCGCCATGCATAGAATTCATGGAATTAAGAATAACTTTTATGATTCCGTCGTCGTCGGACCTAAATGCTTCTCAATGAAATTCATAAAATCATGGTTGAGGGAGATGAAGCCACGCACAGAATTCATGAAATTAAGAATTACTTTTATGATTCTGTCGTCGTCGGACCCCAATGCTTCTCAGTCAAATTCATAAAATCATGGTTGAGTGAGATGGAGCCATGTATAGAATTCATGGAATTAAGAATTACTTTTATGATTCCGTCGTCGGACCCAAATGCTTTTAATGAGATTAATAAAACAATGCAAGCCAAAATCAGAAAAATACGTGATATCAGAGCCCATTTCTATGATTTTGGGACCTATCCATCATCCTTTTTTCTATGAGCAAGCAGCACTTTTTAGTTGGCCTCTTGTTAGTGAAGATAAGTTATGTTCAAATATAAAAGAGAACAACAATGACCGAACTCACCGGATAATCATATTTAGCTGGTTTACTATTTTTGTCTTTGGCTGCTACATCCAACAGGTTAAGGATGCCCTCCAAACCATATCGATTGTTTAGGGGCCGTCCATTAATTACGTAAGGGTTTATGGAGGGAGGGGGGGTTTGAGAAATCTTACGCGCCATACAAAAATATTTGGACTTTCATACAAAAAATCTTACAAGGGGGGGTGGGGGTGTCGAAAAATCGTAAAAATTGCCTTACGTAATAAATGGACAGCCCCTTACTAGTTCACATCATTTGCTGAGTCTCCGAAGTCGTCGAACGAAGGATAAACCGGAAAAATAGAGAGAATTAGCGCGCGCGATTTCCACTTTGCTTCACCCTCCGTACATAAACTCGGAACTACGACGGATGGCACAACGAAAACGCGAACTGGACACTGTTTACTTTTTGCGCGTTTACTTTTTAGTCAACCAACTCCCAACAGGCCGAATCTTACGGGCACACTGTTTTGATGTTCCATTCCCTGATATATGCATATTTATTACTCTAACCAAATAAAAACTTTGCAAAAATAGCAGGGTCAACTTTTTCCACATGTCTGTGCTGGACGACCGCGCGATTTATATAATTGCATATGGCAGATAAGTGTAACGCTAGGAAGCGACCATGAATATAATTTATGAAAATGCTTGTTTCTATTCATACTTCTGGTCAACTCATTCATGATATTATGAATCTTTATTATGATATTATGACTTGGGGAGCATCCATTAAGTACGTCACGCTAAAATCGGGAATTTTAGGCCCCCCCTCCCCTTTTCGTACGGGTTTTTTCTATATTTAATACATTGCTTGTCACACTTTAACAAACCCCCCCTCCATCCTAGGACCGTGACGTACTTAACGGATGCCCCCTTGGCAGACATCATAAGAACATGATTTTTTATTCATGATGAGGGGAATGGATTTTTTTCCGTGTTTTAAGGTCAATATCAATATCAATATTGATCGGCATGCAATAAAACAAGTTGCCTGGTTCACATCTTAAGCATTTCTGTTCATATTTCATCTATTGTACAAAGCATTACTCGGGAAGTAATTCACCTTTCGCTACTCGAGAGTATTTCATAGCATCCTATAGATACTTTAAAGGTAGCTCACTACCGTATCACTACGCTCCACACCTTCTTATATCAACCGGATCAGTAGCGAACATCATATTTGCAAGGTTGTTGGTCGGCATGCTTGCAACATGTCGTGTTAATCTACAACCGTTTGGATTTTATATCTGAAATTTGGCATTATTGAAGATATTGCTTAAATTTATGAAAAAAAAATTAGGAAGATTTATTGAAGAAATGTTGGGATGGGACAGTCAAGCGTGTGGAGTGGACCTGGTGTGATGGTTTTTTTTTTTTTTATTCGTTTGTTTGGCAGGCTCGGTCGTGTGTAACACATTGCTGAGCCGAATTTGGGGTTGTTGGTTTTACAATATTACAATATTATTTGTATATTAAAAACTAACAAAGAAAAAAAAACATAAAATTAGTCATGATAGAAAACTATACGATCTAACGGAACACCAGCGGCTTCTGCTATTCTCTGCTTATCCTCTGCAATCAGCAATTGTTTTTCGCTTTCATCTTCGATCCACTCGTACGTGGCGACTCTGTACCTGACCTCGGTCGAGGGTGCATCTGGAACGGTCACCAAACTAATATCGCCATCGCTGGATGAGGGTTGGTCACGGGGTTGGTCTTTGTTTCGTTTCTTTTGTGCCTGGTTCGAAACAGAGGCCGAGTCCGGGTCTGAATCTAACGAACGCTGTCGCTTAGTTTCCGCTTTCTTCGCTTTCTGTTTTTTCTTTTTGTTCTTTTTATCGCAACTATTCGCTGCAGCTTCGTCCATTGTATCAGCCTCGATGTCTGCTTCGTCTTGTTCCCTGCCAAGGCTTCCGAATTCGAGCGCTTCTGCCGTCGAACTCTGTTCATCACGCTTCTGCCGCTCACACTGGACCGGACATGATTTTTTCAAGTGAGTCACCGACTTACAGACGAAACACCTTTGCGTCACCCCCTCATAATATACCCTACCTTTTCGGTTACGAAAAAGCAGAACTTCAGGAATTTGTTCGTCAATGTCTATATAGACACCGCGAATTCCGGTATACATGTTCAGCTGGAACTCAGCCGGGAATCGTTCGCGAATGGTACGCTTCACTGTTCCGTATTTTTCAAACACTGTTGTCAAGTCGTCGTCTGAAATCTCTGGTGGCAGGTCAAATACCCGCACATAACGAGTATTGCCGGCTATTGTCATTCTCACCATTATCTTCTTTCCGTTGTTGTAGTGGAAGGGCAACGATTTTGCGTTGTTCGCGAACACAAAATTCATTGCTTCCTGACACTTGAAACGAATGAACACCGACTTTTCGTCTGAAATCTTGTACGCCGTCTCCATCATAGATTGGTCTCCTTTGAGTGTTTTAATGAAACAGGCCATATCTGCAACATTTGGCTGATCGGTATCTCGGGGAAAGAGGAATGCCAACGTATTCTTTACAGCAACCGCGTCTGCCATGTCGATCGGAATTCACACGCACCGCGTACGACTGAAAACACAATGAAAATGAGCCGGCGACTGAACAAAGCGTCTGTTCACGTCGAGAGATGGTCAACAACTGATGGTGTGATGGTTAAAGTACGTGACTTTCACGCCGAGTACCTGGCATCGAATCCCACTCCCAACAAACCCACAAAATTTGAGCTCTTTCTTCGGAAGGGAAGTGAAGCGTGGGTAACGAAAAGCAACAGCCAAGGGCTAAAATCCCGTTAAAAACAAAAAAAAATAGTCATGTGTAGAACGGCAGTATATGGATTACTTGCAATAGGTTTTGTGAGACTTTGCTTCGAAACCTCAGTGAAGCAGACATTCATAAACCACGTAGATCAAATTTAGTCCAAACAAAAATTCAAAAATTTGTATGGAGCGTAGACTGGCCAATCCCCCCCCCCATCACCTTCTTAGCGCAACGTCTCCACTGGGACCAAGCCTGCTTCTATGGGCATTTCCACAGCTATTGACTGAGAGCTTCCTCTGCCAATAACCATTTTGCATGTTCATATCGTGTGTCAGGCACGAAGAAAATGCCCAAGGAAGAAGTCAAGGAATTTTCCTTTAGGGAAAGTTCTTAGACCGTTAGGGAATCAAACCCGTCACCCCCAGCAACCCCAAGCGTATTTTAAATTTTACTCGATAAATTCCTTGCGAGATCATTGATTGATATTTTTCCGGATCATTTATACGACCGTAAGGTCGCCAATCACCGCTCGTTTCATACGATTTATATTCAAATCGTATGTGATGATTGACGACCTCACGGTGTAATGGTTTCAAAAAAAATAGTCGCTGTTTTGAATAATATTTAAAAATGTTTTTCAAAGCTTTATTTCTAAAAAAAAATAAAAAAAAACGTAATAAAACAATTCCTAATTACTTTTTTAGTAGGGGTACTCACTGCACAGATTAAATTGCTGCGTAAGCCATGATTTTCTGCTTAATTGAAATGTTTCATGATTTTGCGAATGAATTGATTAAATATTGCCTTGGTGATCGCGACGTTTAATCAGTTTAATCCGTTTACGTTTACGCTGTTAAGTGAATATCCCTAGTAGGTATATTTTTCTCGAAAAAATATTAATTGATTTCATATGTTTTATGTTTTCTAATGCCGTCGCACGCTTTTACATTTATGGGGCGTTGGCGTATTCTCTCGAGGTTTTTAGTTCATGTTTGTCCATGGGAAGAGGCGATCGAGTCAAAGATTGAATATTGTTGATCCATGTGGTCTATCTAGCTCAGGTTTCACGCTCGAATATAAGGGAAGTGAACGGAGGGGTCTCCAGTTAGCCTAGTGGTTAAGGCTATGGATCGCCAATCCGGAGACGGCGAATTCGATTCTCGTTCCGGTCGAGAAAATTTTCTCGACTCCATGGGCATAGTGTATCACTGTACTTGCCTCACAATATACAAATTCATGCAATGGCAGGCAAAGGAAGCCCTTCAATTAATAACTGTGGAAATGCTCAAAGAACACTAAGTTGAAGCGAGGCAGGCCAAGTCCTAGTCGGGACGTCGAGCCATAAAGAAGAAGAAGAAGAACGGAGGGCCTGGGAGAGCCTCTAGTGGCGTGGCTATCCAGTATGATGATGGTGACTGGTTCGATTCCAAATCGGTCCAGGAGCTTTTCGTAATAGAAATTTGCCTGACTTTCTTGAGCATAGAATATTTTAGTGCTCGCCACCCGATGTACTGCCTATGATCGCATATCAGTCCCATATTTGCTGGGTTTCCTATTCATATGGGACAGTTATGCGATCATGGGCAGTATACATATGAACAATTAATGGTCATTGGCAGAGAAAGCTTTCTATCAATCACTGTGGAAGTGCTCGTAGAACATTAAGCTGAGAAGTAGACTTTGTCCAAGTGGGGACGTCGTCAAGAAGACGACGGAGGGACCTTTTACGCTAATTATGATATTTTTTCTGTTGCACTCGTAGCCAGCATTCTGCCCGATTGCCGAACGAGAAAATAATGAATCTCCAAGATAAATTTTTTCTGTTTTACTGCATATGCTTCGATTCCAACCGATAAACGGCGTTCCTGTGTAGCAAAGAAAAAAAAATCTATGGTCCACACTCATCCGACCATGCTGCTGCCACAACGTGTTGCATCGTGCGGTTATGTTGAAGTCCATAGGTAGGTACAATCATTTGGCAGCGCGAACATATGAAAGGCCATAACTAGCATTACATACCCATCGAAATGCTTGAGCTGAATTAGATATCTTAAAAAGAAAGCACAGGCAAGTCACTTGGATTTCTGGGATTTCTGAGAGTATTTAGGGAGTAGGGAGGTCGTTACGACTATCCAGTAGGGTGATCATTTTTTGATAATAAAGAATGAGTAGTCGGCGCCGTTAGCGGCGTTATTTTCAAGTAGGATTTGATAGCGCAGGATTTTTATTGGTACTGTTGATACTGCATTTAAAACGTTGGTAAACACATAGCCATTTTTTCAATTTTACAGCTTTTTAGAAACAAATCTGATTTAATGATGAACCTATTTGTTTAACCTCCGATACAGGAGGAACTTACGGTTTCGGAAATCCGGAAAATTCAATTGAAACGAAATATGTACAAAGGTTAGAAACATTTGCTGCCAAAGCCAGTTTCTTCGTTATGTATTGTTTAATTTTTAACGAATTCAAAACCTGAAAATTCTGGTTTCATCAGATTTAGTTACTTTTAGCCTTTCATAGAAAAATGATATTTGCACGAGATACAAAAAGTTGCTGCAAAAAACCTAGCTCATTTCTAGATTTTTCAAGATAACCAATATGACTGTATAAACCCCCTAAAATTCAAGTTATTTTCTAAAGTTCAGAAAGTTATAGTGCCCTGAAAATGAGTTTGAGTAGGTCTATTTTTAAGGGACAATTTCATACAATATAGTACGATTATGCGCTGCACGACAGTCTTATTTTCCATATTCAACTCCTAGAAATTTATTTGCATTTTCTGAATTTACCTTAATTTACCTTAAAATGGAATGACTTACTGCTTACAGTCGCAAAACCTTCCCATATAAATAGAATACCCAGCAAATATGGGACTGATATGGGATCATAGGCAGTTATAAGGGCAAACGTAAAATTAGATTTAGGTCACTGCTTGTTGCTTCTTCTTAATTTTTGATCTCCCGACCTAACTATACTATTAATGGAATCAATAGTAAAATATGTGTGGAATGGCTTAACCAGTGCGGATGTTCCATTGAGGGGCTGTACATAAACCACGTAGACCAAAATTAGGCCATCGCAGACCCACCCCCTCCCTCCTCGTAGACTTTTGTCCATACAGAAATTTTAAAATTTCTATGGAGCGTAGACTTTGGCCAGACCCCTTCCCCCAAAAAGTCTACGTGGCTTATGCACGGCCCCTGAAATCCTCAAGCTCGCTTATTCATGATTGAAGCGATTAATTCTACTCTCTTTCATTAACATGCGTTCAAACTACTGATACGCCCCTTTTCTTGCCGTTGCCAACCAGTTTACGCTCATCGTGAAATTCACGAATTGCCTATCAGATTTTAATTTGAGAGACTATTCATAAATGATAAGAGCGCTTTTCTAGTAATAAGTTGTGATTGATTTAGTTTACAAGGAAATATTAGGAAAAGGGGACTTTGTGACAAGTTCAAAAGTTTTTGCAGTTTACTCGATGTACGAAAATTCAGCGTTGTTATTTACCCGGTTTGTGGTTCTATACATTTTTTTTTCTTTTCCAGATTCGTCATTCGTTGTTGCCGTTCAATGCACACTTCTGTTACGTGATCTAAATTTCCATTGACTATTTTATTTAAATGCTTTGAAATAAATAACTGTAACGTATACTTACCACACATTTTCTTATCTGCCATTACAGCATCCCTCATAGAGTCGGATATGTTCATGGATGCGCTTTCGGCTACGCTTAAAAAAGACGTAAAGAAGCGTAAGCGGAAACTCAGCGGGTCAGAAGCAGGCAAAGCGCACGATGCCAAGACCCCAGCTGCACCAACTACCCCTACCACTCCCACGTCGGAGAAAGCCCCACTCCTTACAAAGGCAGCATCACCGGAAAAGTCCGTCCTTCCCTCACCTCCGATGAGCCCAACTACTGTGGACAAGCCAGTATGTGCCGCTCCGACGCCAGCCGCTGCTGCACCTGGCTCACCGAATGCGACAGAACCATCGTCTCCAACAAAGGTAGTCGCAGCACCGATGTCGTTCTACCGAGACACGCTTGCAGACAGCGAAGAAACTGCCGAAGACAAGAAGGAACAACCCGAGGAGAAAGTGCCAGAGCCCACCGAGCCAACAGATGAGAAGCCAGAGGTCAAGACTGAAGCGATCCCCGACACCCCGGCGGAGCCCGATGAGGAAGATGAGGAGGTAATTAAGAAGCCGAAACGGCTAAAGTCAGAACTCATTGACGATGATGAGGGAGACGATAAGGCCGGTCTGATCGATGCCGTAGGCAATGATGTGGCCAAGAAGATGGAGGAAGAGCTGCCCGTACAGAAAGTTCCCGGCCCTGGATGTGGACCAAACGGACCACCCGGAGTGTTGGTCATCCACCGTCGCAAGGGACCCAAGAAGCAACTGAAGTGGAAGGCCCAAGAAGAGCTCGAGGAAATCCGGTACTTCGAACTGGACGTTACTGAACGGTGCAACGTAACCAGGACGTTCACTGATCTCAAGCACATGGAACGAGTCGATGAACGAAACAAGTACATGCTGGCGCGAAAGGTGGACGTCGATGACATGATGGTGGAGCGAACGCCCTGGTTGCCCCTGATAGTCATCGATAATGTTCCCCCACACCCGGACGGTGTGAACAGTCAGGAGAGACGAATCCAACAAAATCGTGAACGAACCGTCCTGCAAGCCTTGTACTTCAATCGGCACATGATTCCGGACTCCCCTGCCGAACCGGACGTCGAGGTGTACTCGATCTCCGAACCTACCCATATCCCCATGGACGACGTTACTGGTAATCCGGATTCCGTGAACGATTTCACCAGCATGCCTTGGCCGGAGCCAAAGTCTACTCCACCGCACGAATCAGCCGGTTTCAACTCGCCATTCTTCCCCGGAACCGGAAACGACTTCCCTCCATTCGGCAACCAGAACAATTGGGATCTTCCCGGGGTGAATCCGGGTCCAATGCCAGGAATGTTCCCGCCCGGCAGGATGGGACCTCCAATGGGTGGAAACAACGGATCCCCCGGAGGTCCTCCAATGATGCGACCGATGAACATGCCCCATAACATGGGGCCAAACATGGGAGGACCACCACATCCGAACATGTTCCAAGATAACTTCGTACGGGGACCTCACCCGATGCAGCATATGAACGATCGGGATGATGAAAACTTCCGGAACGGACCACCTCCTCCACCGGCCTGGTTCGGCGGTAACAACAGTGGCGGAATGAATCGAGGCCCACCACCTCCCCACCAAGGCAACTTCAACAATCGTGGAGGCGGTAGTGGTGGTGGTCGTGGTGATTTCGATCGCGGTGGCAACGACAGGTTCGGCGGTGGTCGAAGAGGAGGAGATGGTGGCAACTGGAACAACCGGGACCACGATCGAGGCGGTCCACGCGGTGGCAATTATCGACCTCCATGGTTGAACAACAATCGTGGTAATCAAAGCGGCCATCGCGGAGGGGGCCGAAAGTGGTAAAGAGACAACACAACCCCAAGTAATAGTTAGATGTAATGAACGAACTACCCAAGTGAGCTTGTTCTAAAGCGAACTTACCTTTCTCTAGACTGGTAACTAGACACATCGACCAATATCGATTGGCAGGATTCGATTTGATAGCATTTTATCATTTTTTTTTCTACGATTAAGTCGGAAAAGCTACTTCAGTAGACCTAGAAGGTACAAATTAGTTACACAAGCCTGATTAGTTGTAATATAAGTCTTTAGGTTTACGATTTGATTTGAATGATTGAACAAGCATTAGGGATTAGTTCTTTCAAATGTGTAAATAAACTGCGAACGCAATACATATTATGAATTTGTTGTATATAGCCTGTTTGTTTATAATATAAGCATTGACGTTTTATAAAAAAATATTACCAAAAATTAAATGAACTTTGCACTAATTACTTTTTTTGATGACATGCCAATTTTATATTTTAAGTGACCCAATAACATGGTCCGACAAAAAATCAACTTTTGTTCTGTCCAGATCTAAATTTCACCTTTTCGGATTGTTCCCGACTAGAAACTCATTGATCTGAAGTTTTGATCCTCCTCCTTCCTGGAAGAGGGGAGGGGCATTTTTTTTGAATTTTTCGAGAATTGAAAAAAAATCGATATTTTTCGATTGCCATTTCCGGCTAAATACACGATATCAAAAAAGGGAAAGGTGTACCAAGGAGCTTTAGGGGATGTACAGCTACCTTAAAATTTGTACGAAGATCCGTTAAGCCATTTCCGAGAAACGGGGTGTTTTTACCAAATGATGTTTTGAGGATGTCTTATATTGAACGCAAAGTATCCAACGACTATACTGCCCCCACTCGCATAACTGTCCCATATGAATAGGAATCCCAGCAAAGATGGGACTGTTATGCGAGTATACACTAAGGTTTTTACATGGTTTCTCAAATTAACACGGTTTTTTTTCACACGAAATCGCGGATTAACACGGTTCTTCAACTTTTTTGCGCTAGGTGTACAGAAGAAAACTTACTAAAAGGATGAAAGCGGATGTATGGGGAAGGGTTGCAAGGTGGTTGGAGGTAATCCGCCCGATGATGTAAGAGGTCTGTAGGGTAAATCTTGCTGATCTACAGACCTTTCCTCGCGGAAGTTCTTGGAGGACCTAGAATACATTGGAGATTTGTTTTTTTCAGCTCAATGCTCCGTGGACCTGTGTGATCTTGCACCGCAACAGTAATGTTAGAACAATCCATTGATTACGCTTGTAGATCTTGGGGCCTTTACTCGCGGAAGTTCTTGGAGAACCTAGATCATCTTTGAAAATAACTTCTTTGCAGAACTATGCTCCATGGACCTGTAGGATGTTACATCGTATCAGTAATGTAACAAAAACCCATCGATTACGCTAGTAGATATTAAACTTATTACCCGCAGAAATTCTTGGATGACCTAGAACTTCTTTGGGACGTAGTTCTCTTTAGAATCATGCTCAATGGACTTGTACAATATTGCAACGCATCAGTAATGCAACAATAATTCATTGATTATGCTTGCTGATCTTAAGGCCATTACTCGAGGAAGTTCATGGATTACATTTTTGAAAATTAAATCTCTATAGAACCGTGATCCATACATCTATATGTTGTTACACTGTATCAGTACACCGTATCAGAAAGGTAACAAAGATCTATTTATTACGCTTGTAGTTTTTCAATTATTTACTCGCGGAGGTTCTTGGATGACCTAGAAAAACTTTGGAAAGTAGTTTGCTGTATACAGAATCATGGTCCTGGGATCTGTAGTTACACCACATCAGTAATGTAGCAACAATTAATTGATTACGCTCGTAGATTTTCAGGCCTATACTCGCGGAACTTCTTGAAAGTCGTAGAATGTCTTTGGAAATGTGTTACCTATATTCAGCTTAAAGCTCCATGGACCTGTTAGATGTAATGTAAGAACAATCCATTGATTATGCTTGTTACAATATACAGTAGATCTTGGGTCCTTTACTCGCGGAAGTTCTTGGAGGTCCTACATGTTTGAAAATTATTTCTTTACAAAACTATGCTTCATGGACCTGTAGACGTTACACTGCAACAGTAATGTAACAACAGTTTATTGATTTTGCTTCTAGATCTTCAGGCCTTGAATCACGGAAGTTTTTGGATGACCTAGAACAGTTTTGGGAATTAGTTTTTTGCAGAACAACGCCCCATGAACCTATAGGATGTTGCACCGTATCAGTAATGTAACAACATGCTCAAGCATTACATGCTATTCATGGTGAGTTTTCTTTTTTTTGGTAGTTTTTGAATGTTTTATTAACTAATTTCGAACAACACAGATTTATTTAAATGAAATTACATGGGCATTGCATACTTTTAGGCGTTTATCGATGTACATACCACAGACAAACAGACGTAACACTCTTCAAAACGGCTTGGTTATAAGATAAACTATACGATGCCTGTCGCACTATCAAAGTTAAAAAAAAGCCATATTACCATTCTTCATACAGCAGTGCTTCAGCTGGTCTGAGGAGCAATAGAATTTGAAAGAACCGCTTATAGGGTATCGCGCCACTTGGGCGGTGGCTTCTATATTCGTCTGTTTTCCACTATAACTCAGTCAATTTTGAACCAATTGACTTGAAATGTTGTACACGGGTAGATACTATACCTATCTCACCACATTCCAAAAGTTGTGTCAATTGGTTCAAATTTGACTGAGTTATAGTGGAAAACAGACGAATATAGAAGCCACCGCCCAAGTGGCGCGATTCCCTAAATAAAATAGAAAAGGATGTGACTCGGGAAAAATTGCCATTCGGAAAAATGGCATTCGAGGAATGAGAATCGGCGTTCAAGGAAACGACATTCGGGGAACCGGCATTCGGAGAAAATAACACAACCGTTTTTCAATAGTTCCACTATTGAAACAAGTAGTTGGAAGTTGAGTTTCAACTAATGAGATTACAATCTAATTATAAAATCTATTGCATCATATTCATCTAATCCCGTTTGTCTGGAGTTCGTTCGTCGAAAATCAATGGTGCTCTAGAGCAACCATGGGAAGTAGAGGGATAAAAAATCAGCTCCCATATGTCTATTTTGGCCAGGGTACTTCTAGTATGACACGTGATATGCCAAAATATAAATCAAAGTTAAGAATATGGCCAAAACTGACGCAGTACTTCTATTTTGGCCAATGCAACTTTTACTGCAAAAATCAAATATTAGCTTGATTTCTGTATTTATCCTATAAAGTATAGATTGAAACCTTTTATTTAACACATTGGTAGTTATTTTAGGATTATTAATTAGACTGCTCAAAACCGGTGGCCGCATCTCACTGAAATATAATTCACTACATATGACGCTGTTCACATTTTTGGTCATCTTCCTTCTCCCATCTCCTTACTTTCATAGGTGTTCAACTAATCTTCCTTTCCCATCCCTCAGCTGTCGCAAGGACGTGGCCAGGACAGCACTCGACCGTTGGAGGATTGCGTCAATCTTGTATAAGAGTCAGAGATTACTAGATTGAGTTTAAATAAGAGCGAAAGTAACATGAGAGAGTTCTCTTCATCGACTCTCTCTTCATCAAATTAAAGTGACAAGATGCAAGTTTGGTTGCACTTTTTGGTCATAAATCGCTAGGTTGCGATGCAATCTAGCGTCTAAGTGTAGAAAAGTTCGATTGAATTTGCATCTTGTCACTTAAATTTGCAGAAGAGAGAGTCGATGAAAAGAACTCTCTCATGTTACTTTCGCCCTTATTTAAACTCAATCTAGATTAGTCCCAAATCTTTGTGCTATTGTAACGGACAGGAAGGATGCAACCCTCATAACAGTGATCCAGGGCTGTACCACCTACGAATTTGTGCGACTTGCTTAAGGTGAAACGGGACGCCGTGTTATTTTTCCTATCTTGCCTCTCCTTCTAACAATTTGCCTCGCGATTTTGAAGATGGTAATCTCGAGTTCTATCGCACTGAAGATGCTGAAAAACAATCAGCATATGCACTGCAAGTGAGCATACACAGTGATAGGTTTTTGTTGCAAAATATGAAGTAGAATCTGAGATTACCATCTTAGTAGCAACAGAGCAATGGCGGATATTTCCCCGACCGTCCCGTCCGCCCTTAATGCTAATGCTAATCTTCCTTCTCCCATCTCCTCCTCTTAGACTTTAGGCCATACACAATTTTAAAAATTTGTATGGTCCGTAGATTTAGTATACTTCCCCTTAGTAGAGTATACGCAGTTTATGGACTTATTATATTACCTTACCTTATCGGTCAGACTACGGCCTAAGTGTCATCTGCTGTACATAGGAGTCGTCTCCATTCTACTCGGTGCATGGCTGTGTGTCTCCAGTTCCGCACTCTGCTAAGAGTCCGCAAATCGTCCTCCACTTGGTCGACCCATCTAGCCATGCATCTAGCTCGCTGCGCACCACGTTTTCTTGTACAGGTCGGATGACTCTCGAGAACCATTTTAGTCGGGTTGTTATCCGACATTCTGATGACGTGGCCTGCCCACCGTAATCTTCCGATTTTCGCGGTGTGGACGATAATTGGTTCTCTCAGCAGCTGATGCAGTTCTTGGTCAATCGTGTTGCCCGCACATCATATTTGCACTGGGACGAAGCGATAATGAACGATGGCAGCACTGGAGAGAAAATGTTTACATATACACACACTTACTTTTGTCACACTGTTAACTTTACACGCGAATCAGTTCATTAAAATCAGTTCTTGTTTAATCCGAAATTATTCCGGTGTTTCGTCTTTTATTCACGTCGAATCTCTGTCCGAACCGTCCAATAGGTTACGGGCCCACGGTTTCCGGTGGAATATTTCGAAGTCGCGTGCGGAAAGTTAGTTTTCTCGGTCGTTTTTCGTATCGTCGTGTCGGATCCCGCAAGCCATGCAAGATGGCGGATGCAGCGAAGTTCAGTTTCCCGAAACTCACCAATACTAATTACAGTACTTGGAAGTTTCGCATGGAAATGTTACTGACACGCGAGGAGCTGTGGCATGTTGTAGACGAGCCCAAACCCACGGCTCCCACCGCCCAGTGGAACAAAGAGGACCGAAAGGCAAAAGCCACGATTGGGCTTTGCATTGAATAGTCACAGTTCGGAATCATTAAGAACTCTGTGAGTGCGTGTGACGTTTGGCTGGCGTTGCAAAGACATCATGAAAAAGCAACTGTGACATCCCGAGTATCGCTACTCAAGAGAATGTGCAGCAAGAATTTGGCAGAAGGCGGCGATCTCGAGGCGCATTTGGTCGAACTTGACGACCTGTTCGAGCGGTTGAATTCTGCGGGGCTGCAGCTGGATGAAGAGGTGAAGGTGGCGATGGTGTTACGAAGCTTGCCAGACACGTATGATGGACTAGTCACCGCCCTAGAAAGTCGACCCAACGCCGACATCACGATGGAACTAGTTAAGTCAAAGCTCCTTGACGAATACCAGCGGCGAATGGAGAAGGGTTCGAACGAGAGCAGGCTGTTGAAGACGTCGGCGGCGGCCAAGCCGGCTGAGAAGGTTTGTTTTTACTGTAAAAAGCCTGGCCACTTTCGTAAAAACTGCCGGAAGTACCTTGCCAGTCAGAAGGACCAGTTAGGAGAGCGAGCGGGACGTTTCAAGCAACAGGATAAACATTCGAATGGCGCCAAAGTCAAGCAAGTACGTGATTCGGAGGACCAGTTGATGTTTTGGGTGGAAGCGGATCAGCGTTCGGTGGAATGTCGTGCGGCAAACCGGAACAACAACATCTGGTATGTCGACAGCGGTGCGTCACAGCATATGACGTGCAATAAGGCGTTCTTCGAGGAGTTGCTGGAAGGTTCTCAGGTGGAAGTTACTTTGGCGAATGGGAAGAAAACAAGAGCCGGTGGCGTAGGCCGCGGCACCCTTAGCTGTGTTGATGCGGTAGGCAAAACACGACAGATCCAGGTAAGAGATGTTCTTTACGTACCGGAGCTTGAAGGCAGTCTGCTTTCCGTGTGTATGATTGTTGGCCACAATTTTTCGGTGACGTTCGATGCTACTGGATGTAAAATTCGCAGTAATCAGGGTGATATTGTGGCTTCGGCTGATTTGCGAAATGGAATGTACGTGTTGCGGCATTGCCAGAAGTCGATGGTGTCTACTGCGCCACGGCACACCGAATTTTGTCCCCACACATGGCATCGAAGATTTGGTCACAGGGACTACGCCGTTGTGGACCAGATCAATAAGAAAGAACTTGCGACGCACATGAAGGTTGTAGATTGCGGCATGCAGACAACCTGTGAATGCTGCCTGGAAAGCAAATTATCCAAAACCGCCTTCCCGAAGAAGACAGAAAGCCGTGCTGAACAGATTCTTGATCTCGTTCACACAGATGTGTGCGGTCCGTTTAAGCATGTCACTCCTAGTGGCAATAAGTTCTTTCTGACTCTTATTGACGACTTTAGTCGATATACAACTGTGTATCTTCTGGCTAACAAGTCTGATGTGCCTGCACGCATCAAAGACTTCGTGAACATGTGCAAGACTCAATATGGGAAAACGCCTAGGGTTATTCGTTCTGATAACGGAGGCGAATATGTAAATCGTGAGCTACAGCAGTTTTTCGCAAAGGAGGGTATAAAAGCAGAGTTCACAAGCCCATATTGCCCTCAGCAAAACGGGGTAGCTGAGCGAAAAAACCGCTACCTACAAGAAATGGTTTTGTGCATGTTGGTTGAGAGCAAGCTACCTAAGGAGCGGTGGGGAGAGGCGGTGATGACAGCAACGTTCCTTCAAAACCGGCTGCCATCTCGCACGGTCGGATGTACGCCCTACGAAAAATGGCATAACAGGAAACCGGCAATGAGAGATCTCAAAGTATTCGGATGTGAAGCTTACGTGTACGTGCCCAACCAGAGGAGAGGAAAACTGGAATGTCGGAGCAAGAAAATGATCTTCGTCGGTTACAGCATGCAGAGCAAGGCATACCGTTTCGTCGACAGAAACTCACCGAGTCACCGTGAGTAGGGACGCCCGCTTTCTGGAGCTGGGACCTGAGGGACAGGAGGAGCAGGAGTTTCCGGCTGGAGCGAGATCTGGAGAGTGCGAAGTGTATGAAAATGAAATCGAAGTCGTTGGAAAAGTGAATAACGAGAAAAACGAAGTGGTGATTGATGAAATAGACGAAGAAAATGAAGAGGACAATGAGTGGTTTGACTCTGAACTGAATGGACAAGAAGAAGATGAAGAAATAAGTGCAGTGAATGATAACGTGAGGCGATCACAGAGAAGAAATCAAGGTGTTCTACCGGCTCGGTTGAATGAATACGTAGTTGGTCTAGCTGCGTATCTCTGTGGGGCGCCTGTTACTTTCAAAGAAGCGATGTCGTGTAGCGAGAAGCATCAGTGGCGTGAAGCAATGAAAGAAGAAGTGCAATCCTTGACTGTCAACAATACATGGAGTCTCGTAAAGCTACCACCTGGCCGTCAAGCGATAGATAGTCGATGGGTATATAAGAAGAAGGAAGACGTGGCGGGGAATGTAGTACGCTTCAAGGCTCGTTTAGTGGCACAGGGGTGTGCACAACGCTACGGTCGTGACTTTGAAGATGTCTTCGCACCGGTTGCTATGCAGGCAACGTTTCGTGTGCTTCTGACAGTTGCTGGTCAGCGGAAGATGAGTGTACACCATATCGACGTCAAGTGTGCATACCTACATGGCACGCTTGACGAAGAAATATTATGCATCAACCGCCTGGCTTCGTCGTTTCCGGAAAGGAAGGATTGGTATGCAAACTCAACCGTAGTATTTACGGTTTAAAACAGGCGGCTAGAGTTTGGAACCGTACTATCAAAGAAGTTCTTATCAAGATGGGTTTCAACCAGTCCAGTTCCGATGCTTGCCTGTATATGAAAGACCTTGGACGTGGCGAATGGATATATCTTTTGATTTATGTAGACGACATCATCGTGGCTTGTCGTTTGCAGGAGGAGATCGACAAAGTGCAACGGGAACTTGGACAACACTTCAGGATCACGGCGTTGGGACCAGTTAGCCATTTCCTTGGCATAGCGGTGACCAGAGGTGATGACGGTATTTATACAATCAACCAAGGTACTTTCATTCAGAAAATCGCGGAAGAATACTGTCTCGACGGTGCCAAGAAGTCTAGTATCCCTATGGACGTTGGATATTACAAACACTCTACGAATTCTGAATACTTGCCTGATAATACGAAGTATCACAGTCTTGTAGGATCTCTCTTGTACATCTCTACCAACACGCGTCCAGATATAGCGGCTAGTATTTCTATTTTGAGTAGAAAAATCAAGAACCCTACGGATGTCGACTGGACTGAGCTGAAGCGGACGGTGAAGTACCTCTACGGAACAGCGAATTTTGGATTGAAACTTGGTTCTACCGTCACGGAAGGTCAACTGAAGCTGGAAGCCTTTTGTGACGCAGATTGGGCCGGAGACACAGTCGACCGGAAGTCCAACAGTGGATTTGTGTTTCGGCTTGGACAGTCTTCCGTTAGTTGGGGTAGCCGGAAACAACCCTGCGTATCAGTCTCTACGATGGAGGCAGAATACGTAGCATTGGCAGAAGTGTCACAGGAAGCAACTTGGCTACGTAGGCTGCTTA